>NC_135370.1:177441111-177593611 GCF_049243985.1 Paroedura picta | reverse complement strand
CTCTTCTTCTTCAGTAATCTTAGGGCTCTCTCAGCCTCTCCTCCCTCACAGGGTGTCTGTTGTGGGGAGAGGAAAGGGAAGGCGAATGTAAGCCACTTTTGATACTCCTTCGGGTAGAGAAAAGCAGCATATAAGAACCAATTCTTCTTTCAGGTCGCTGGAAAGCATTTTCTTGAGATGACTGTGCACATATCTGGGAAATGTATCATTTCCTTCATTTTTTCTCCACCCCGTCCCATTCTAGCTCTGTCTTCACAGATGCTCAATTGCCTGTGACTGCTTACATTGGGGGGAACAGGGTTGGGGGAGCCAGGAAGGCTGAGATAAGGCAGCGTCACCTGAATCAACATATTTCGGTTCTGGTAGGGTGGGACAGTTGTTCTCCCCTCAATAAGCTAGTTTGAACCTGAGATCCCGAGATCCTCCGGCCAACGGCGTGAGCACCCCAACAAAGACCTGTCTCCCCAACAGATGTTAGAGCATTTAGGAGTTCCTACAATCCATGTGGATGTCCTGTGACCAATTCTGACATAGTTTAGGTCCGTTCCCCCCCATCTCCTTGAGGGATTCCTACCGGCTGACCAGCAGAGAGAAGGGAGCTATTTTGGGTTCCTCTCCGTTCTCTCTCGCTGCTCTCAAGGTTAGCCTGTTCGATTCCAAAAGACAGCAGCTGCACATCCAGGCAGAACTGCACGTTTGTGTTTTCGACAGCTTTTGCACAGCCACAAATTTCGGAGCGATTAACTCTCTCCGGGACGGTTTGGAAATGTTCGTGCGCTCGGCTTGAGTGACATTTTGAAAACCTGCTTGAAGCGAACCGGTCCCCCTAGTGGCGAGAAATGCAATTCAAGCAGGGGTTTGGGGGGTGACGTCTGGAGCTCTGCCTTATGAAAGGAGACGAATCTCCCGTTTCTGCTCTTCTTCCAAGTGCTGTAACCTAACTCCGGCAGCGATCAAGCATTGAGCATGCCAGCATTCAGCGTCTAAATGCTGGAACAGCACAGTCTTAAGATCTAGAGAAGACATTCTTCCCCTGCCCCTCCGTTTCGGTAAGATCTGTCAAAGGAAGAGTCCTGTAGAACACAAAAGCTTGCACATTGTTTTCTGCCATTGGGTCTTACCTCAAGCAAAGACAATGCATCTGAGGACTCATTCCGTGCTCTGAACTTTGATAGGCCAGGCAAGCCGAATCTCATCAGATCTTGGATGCTGAGCAGTGAACTTAGTTACTACTTAGAATTATAGCCTCATAGAATCATGGAGTTGGAAGGGACCTCCTGGGTCATGTAGTCCAACCCCCTGCACTAGGCAGGACGCTAACAGCCTATCGGTCATCCACTGTCACCTGCCCCCCCCCTTGAACCTTCACTAATCAGTGGGAAGGGGTGGGGCTACAAACCCCTCACCATCTTTGTTGCCCTCCTCTGGACACGTCCCAGTTTGTCAACATCCCTCTTCAATTGGGGTGCCCAAAACTGAACACAGGACTCCAAGTGAGGCCGAACCAGAGCAGAGTAAAGCGGTACCATCACCTCCCGTGATCTGGACGCAATACTCCGTTTGATACAGCCCCAAATCCAATTTGCCTTTTTAGCCACTGAGTCACACTGCTGACTCATGTTCAATGTATGGTCTACTCCTAGATCATTTTGTATGTGGTTTGTGGTTTGCACATATGCTCAAGGATTGATGCATGTGACCGGTTACTAACAGAGCTTGCATATTGCCCTTTTCTTGCAGTCCACGAGCTGCAATAATTCCTCCTTAACAGTCACAGTGTGAAATCCCCCTCACCGTACAGGACTGCAGGGCCTGAAGCACATGCTACATGTGTGAATCCGGTAAACTGCTTCTGGATTGGCCCCTGCAGAATCCCCTGCTGACCTTGTGGCAGAGCTTAGGAAGAGAGGCGGTCTTGCATTTAAGAATTAAATTGGAGCCATTGGTAAATGCATCTCCTTCAAAAAAAAGATAACTCTATTGAGTTCTGTGTGTGCCTCCCACCCGTCGTAAAAGTGACTTTCACTGCTGTCGGGGCTGTAAACTTGACTAAGAAAGAGGAATGTTGTGCAGCCAGGTTTGGGAGGTCCTTCCTGGCCACCGGCAGGGGATGGGGGAATAGAGTTGCCAGTTCCAGGTTAGGAAACTCTTGGGAGTTTTGGGGATGACGGGGATCTCAGTGAAGTACAATGCCCTCGAATCCACCTTCCAAAATATCAATTTTCTCCTCTGAGATCTGATCTCGGCAGTCTGGAGATGAGCTGCAATTCCAGGGTCCCACCTGGAGGCTGGCGTCCCTCCGTGCAACCCTGCCTCTTGGTTCCCTTTTCATAATAAATCTCTGGGGAATATTCCTCCGAGGGGCAGGATGCCAGAAAGAACAGGTTTGACTTGTCTGCGAGGATTTACACCACAGTGGGTACGCACAACTGTGCTTCCAGAGGTCGTTGTGAAGGTCATGGAGCTAGCTCATGTTGCCGAGGGAAAGCAGCGGCACTTGGGAGAGGAACATTGGTCTCTCTTTAAAACCCGCTGCAAAATTTAGCTAGAGATTTGTCGAATCCATTTACCGAAAGAGCAGCGCACTCCTTGCAAATTGATCCTGGTTTCTTTCCCCTGGTTTACACGCTAGAGTAGATGCTAGTTACACAGTGGGGCAGAACAACAACAACAACAACAACAAAACCCAGGGGTGATGGGATGAGGACTGGTGGTGAGTCATCAGGAAGGTTTTGGGGTCATGGTAGAGAGCGAAATTAAAATGACAACCACAGCTGACTGGGTGAAAAGAAGGCAATTCTATACTAGGGGTTATTAAGAAATGGTTGAAAACAAAACAGCCAACAGGGTCAGGGGTAGTCAAACTGCGGCCCTCCAGATGTCCATGGACTACAATTCCCAGGAGCCCCTGCCAGCGTTCGCTGGCAGGGGCTCCTGGGAATTGTAGTCCATGGACATCTGGAGGGCCGCAGTTTGACTACCCCTGCTCTAAACAGAAAATGTGGTCGTAGAGAATTGTTGTAGCCACATTCGGAATACGGGCTAGTTAACAACAAAGTTTGAGCAAAAACCAGTAGCACCTTAGAGCAGCCTTTTTTGACTTTTTTTTAATCATCGAGAAAGCCCTGGAATATTCTTCGGGCTTCGAGAAACCCCAGAAGTGGTGCAATTGTGCAGAATGTAGTTGGGAAGCAGAGCTGTGGACACGCCCACCCAGGGCCTCTCCCCTTCCCATCCCCTCCAAGACCCTGGGGGTGGACAGGTAGGCATTCTGCAGGGGGTTGGACTAGATGACCCTGGATGTCCTTCTATGAATCTAAGATTTTGGGAAGATATGAGCTACCGAGACTCAAAGCTCCCTTCCTCAGGTTCAAATACGACTGGTCTCTAAGGCATGACTGGACTTGAATCTCTTATTTATCTCTTATTTATTTATTAGATTAGATTTTACTTCCACTGCCGATCAACATGGCTTCTCTCCTGAAACTATCTTCAGTGAAAACTTAATATTGTTTTAGACTTCAGAAGGGGGTGAGTGTTTCCCCCATCTTCTAAAAGAGCCAGTGCAATAACACACAGTTATAAATGCAATATAAATGCGCAAGTTCCTTTTTTTCCAACCAGGGTATTAAAAAAAAAAATTCCTTAAGTCGAATGCCTTTACATTTCCTGGGTCTTCAATTTGCTATTATGGCTTAATGTGCGCTGGGCCCATTTTTCAACAGGCATCTCTCTGGAATCTCCCCCGGGTGGAAGTCGATCGAACTGTGCGTCTCTCTGTGGGCAAGATCAGAAGCTGTATGCTATTTATAACTGTGTGCTACTGCATTGACCCCTGAGGAAGATCTCATAGGTTGAAACACGTTCGGTTCCAGTTTTTGTACTTATTGTACAAAAGAGCCAGCTTGGTGTAGAGGTTAGGAGTGTGATCTGGGTTTGATTCCACGCTCCTCCCCCACATGCAACCAGCTGGGTGACCTTGGGCTAGTCACAGCACTGATAAAGCTGTTCTGAGCAGCAGTAAAATCAGGGCTCTCTCAGCCTCCCCTCCCTCACAGGGTGTCTGTTGTGGGGAGAGGAAAGGGAAGGTGATTGTAAGCTGCTTCGAGCCTCCTTCGGGTAGAGAAAAACAGCATATACGAACCAACTCCCTTCCTTCCTTCCTTCCTTCCTTCCTTCCTTCCTTCCTTCCTTCCTTCCTTCCTTCCTTCCTTCCTTCCTTCCTTCCTTCCTTCCTTCCTTCCTTCCTTCCTTCCTTCCTTCCTTCCTTCCTTGAGAGCCAGTTTGGTGTAGTGGTTAGGAGTGAGGACTTCTAATCTGGCATGCCAGGTTTGAATCTGCACTCCTCCACATGCAGCCAGCTGGGTGACCTTGGGCTCGCCATGGCACTGATAAAACTGTTCTGACCGAGCAGTGATATCAGGGCTCTCTCAGCCTCCCCTCCCTCACAGGGGGTCTGTTGTGGGGAGAGGAAAGGGAAGGCGATTGTAAGCTGATTTGAGCCTCCTTCGGTTAGAGAAAAACAGCATATACGAACCAACTCCCTTCCTTCCTTCCTTCCTTCCTTCCTTCCTTCCTTCCTTCCTTCCTTCCTTCCTTGTTTTACTGACATACGTGTGCAACCTATATGGGGAGGTCTTCCCTTTTGGTGGTTTTATAAATTACCTTTAGCTCTGTTTAATAAATGGTTTATTTAATATACATTTTACACTTTAATGTCTCTCAACCTTGATGGCTGGATGCATAACACTATGTACTGTTCTTCTGGTTGCATCTCTAAAAGGACATGGTACAGTTGGAAATGGGCCGTTCCTTCTGCTATGACAGGGATTACCAATCTGTGGCTCTCCAGATGTCCATGGACTACAATTACCATGAGCCCCTGCCACCTGGCAGGGGCTCATGGTAATAGTAGTCCATTAACATCTGGAGAGCCACATTTTGGACACCCCTGCCCTATGAGGATAGGTTAAGGCTGATGTTCCTCTAAATCCACGTCACCCTCTGGTGAGCATCACTTACCCCCTATATTATCGTGTGAATTACTTCTGTGAGTTTACCTGCTTAAGACCGAATTTGGTTGCATGTCTGACTAGGGAGAAATTTGCTGATTGTGTTGTGTATGTAGCGGAATGACCCAGTCTCTTGTTCCCTACAAGCAGCATTTTGTAGCACTCAGTAAGCTTTAAGGGAGGGACGAGGCATGGAAAAGGAATTCCGTCAGCAAGAAAAGAACCTTTGGGTGATATCCAGAATCCAGTGTCTATATGACCTTGGGCAACAACCACAAGTCAAATTGGATTTTTGTATGAAACAGAAGAAGAAAAAGAGTTGTTTTTTATACCCCAGTTTCCTCTCCCCGAAGGAGTCTCCAAGCGGCTTACAATCACCTTCCCTTTCCTCTCCCCACAACAGACACCCTGTGGAGGTAGGTGGGGCTGGAGAGCTCTGAGAGAACTGGGACTGGCACAAGGCTAGCCAGATGGCTGCGTGTGGAGGAGGAGGAGTGGGGAATCAAGCCCTGTTCTCTGGTGCTCTTAACCACTATACCACACTGGCCCTCCACCCATGAGGCACCTTGAGAAGGAGGTGGGGCTGAGAGAGCTGTGAGAGACCTGGGACATGGCCAAGGTCACCTCGCAAGCTTCAGGTGGAGGTGTAGTGGAGGATCAAACCCAGTTCCCCAGATTAGAATCCACTGGTCTTAACCATACTGGCTAGTCTTTAAGGGCCAAAGTAGACATTAGGACTGAATTAGACATGGTGGTGGCCTCGTGGCCACTATGGGGGTCTTGCTGCCATTTGGAAATGGATTAGACATCCTCACCAGCTTCCTAAAGAGGTGGGGAACTCCCCCTCACAGGAGGTCTTCAAGCAGTGGCTTGACAGAGACTTCTCCTGGATGCTGATCCTGCCTAGACCAGTGGTTCCTCATGTTGGGTGACCCCCAACCATAAAATTAGGCAAGTGTTCTTTCACAGAAATTAAACCGAAACTGACCCATGGCATGAAGATCCATTGTTCATGATTGTATATAAATTGTTTTTTTTCCCCCGGGGGAGCTGCTGGAGCACCTGGCGGCTGAGCGCGGGCACCTGAAGGACCGGCAACAGTGGCGGTCGTCCCCCCCCCCCCGGCCAAGCTGCTTGCCCTGCCACAACCCCTGGGAAAGTGTCATTCGATCCCAAAGGGGTCCTGACCCCCAGGTTGAGAACCACCGGCCTAGGCAGTATGAATGGCTCCTTCCAACTCTATGATTCTATTCAAGGATTCTAAATGCCAAGATCCTCTTCCTGTCCATTTGCCCGGTGTTGAAATTGATGGACCCCCGCCCCGGACAGTTTCACCACTGGAAAAGGTACATCCAGTGGGCAGGTGTGACACTGTGACCCTGAACGTTACTGGACCCCTTGCAGTGTTCTTAGATCATATTTAAACGCCGTCGTTACCATCCTCATGGCAGCCATGTCTAGCGAGGCCCCAAATTATTGCTGAGGATCAGCTCCTTCCCCCGATCGCTTTTGCCTACAAAAAATGCAAAGGGTAGAATAATAGAATCATAGAATCATAGAATCATAGAATCATAGAGTTGGAAGGGGCCATACAAGCCATCTAGTCCAACCCCCTGCTCAACGCAGGATCAGCCCAAAGCATCCTAAAGCATCCAAGAAAAGTGTGTATCCAACCTTTGCTTGAAGACTGCCAGTGAGGGGGAGCTCACCACCTCCTTAGGCAGCCTATTCCACTGCTGAACTACTCTGACTGTGAATTTTTTCCCCCTGATATCTAGCCCATATCGTTGTACTTGTAGTTTAAACCCAATTACTGCATGTCCTCTCCTCTGCAGCCAACAGAAACCAACGTGGAACAGAAAACCCAAAATTCGGGCGGTCGAAGCTCTGGGGTTGCTGTCCCTTTAAATAAGAACAGCTTTCCTTTATGGGAGGAGGGGGAAGCCCAACACTTAATAAAAATCTCAATGGAAAGAAAAGTGAAGCGAGGGGCGCATGCCCAATGGCCAAGATCCACCGGTGGGGTTTAATGGAGAGATTAGTTCGCAAGCCTTGGAATGCGCTGCAGCAGACGCGGCTGAGTGGCGTGAGCAAGTGCAGCGGCAACTGGTGGGAAAGCAGGCGCTTCTGTTTGGGCATTTATTTCCAAAAAGTCTTAAGGCTTCAGAGGCGCATTAATCTTTAAATGGGTCCGGCCTAATTGCCTCGAAGCAGGGCGCTCGTTAGCGCGGAGAACCTCCCTTTAAAGTCCCGGAGTCCAGTTCGGTGTCGTGAAAAGATAAAAATAACAGTGCTTCCAAACGTCGGGGTGTAAAAAGAACGCAGCACGGGGGAAAGAAGCCCGGGAGGGAGATCCCTGCATGCACAGCCGTTGTGAGTGCACATGTGCGTCACCGTAGTGGCTGTGGGCCCCACAGGACTTCAGAAAATGTATACGGGGATGCTCTTTTTTGTCTAGATCCACACATTGTGAGGTGTGGCTAGAGTAGGATTCTCAACCAGGGGCCTATGGACTCCCGGCGGTCCGTGGGGCTCCGGAGGGGTTCCGTGGCCTGTCCCCTCCTGCTTTAGTGGACAGCCACAATCTAGGGAACTACTACTTCTATCGCTCCCCCCTTTCCCTTCCTAAGTGTGACTGATCCTGCGTTGAGCAGGGGGTTGGACTAGATGGCCTGTATGGCCCCTTCCAACTCTATGATTCTATATCCTGCGTTGAGCAGGGGGTTGGATTAGATGGCCTGTATGGCCCCTTCCAACTCTATGATTCTATATCCTGCATTGAGCAGGGGGTTGGACTAGATGGCCTGTATGGCCCCTTCCAACTCTATGATTCTATATCCTGCGTTGAGCAGGGGGTTGGACTAGATGGCCTGTATGGCCCCTTCCAACTCTATGATTCTATATCCTGCGTTGAGCAGGGGGTTGGACTAGATGGCCTGTATGGCCCCTTCCAACTCTATGATTCTATATCCTGCATTGAGCAGGGGGTTGGACTAGATGGCCTGTATGGCGCCTTCCAACTCTATGATTCTATATCCTGCATTGAGCAGGGGGCTGGACTAGATGGCCTGTATGGCCCCTTCCAACTCTATGATTCTATGATTCTATGAGTTCTCTTGTGGTTTCTGTACCTGGGAGGGGGCGGAGCCTTCACGCCTACTCCTGCCTTCAACCACCTCCTGTCTCTTCCCCCTCTCAGTCCTCCTCGAGCCTGCCTGTTAATGCAGATGGTGATGTCACTTCTGGGGGCATGGCAGAGAGGCGTGGCCAGCTGGCATCACTTCCGGGGCTACTTGAAGCCTGCAAAATTGTTTCGGGGCTTCTCCATAGTCAAATGGCTGATAATGGCTGGGCTAGAGCATCAAAGTGACCCAGGTTCACTGCAGCAGGATGCAGAGGCGGCTACGAGCACAGAGAACTTCAAGAGGGGATTGGATGATTATATGGAGCAGAGGTCCTTGAGTGGTCATCAGCCACAAGGTATAGAGGGAGCACTCTGTTTGGGGCTGTGATGCACAAGTCTTTTTGGTGCTTAAGGGACCACAGTGGGAGGGCATCTGGAGTTCTGGCCCTGCTGGTGGACCTCCTGATGGCTCCTGGGTTTTGGCCACTGTGTGACATGTTGTTGAGGTGGGTGGGCCAACATGGCTTCCAACATGGCTTCTCTAGTGTTCTTGTGTCTGGCGCAGTGATACTCTGTCTTCTTGGTGCTTGGGGGGCAACAGTAGGAGGGCTTCTGGACTCTCTTGTGGACCTCCTGATGGCTCCTGGGTTTTGGCCACTGTGTGACAGGTTGTTGAGGTGGGTGGGCCAACATGGCTTCCAACATGGCTTCTCTAGTGTTCTTGTGTCTGGCGCAGTGATACTCTGTCTTCTTGGTGCTCGGGGGGCAACAGTAGGAGGACTTCTGGACTCTGTTGTGGACCTCCTGATGGCTCCTGGGTTTTGGCCACTGTGTGACAGGTTGTTGAGGTGGGTGGGCCAACATGGCTTCCAACATGGCTTCTCTAGTGTTCTTGTGTCTGGCGCAGTGATACTCTGTCTTCTTGGTGCTCGGGGGGCAACAGTAGGAGGACTTCTGGACTCTGTTGTGGACCTCCTGATGGCTCCTGGGTTTTGGCCACTGTGTGACATGTTGTTGAGGTGGGTGGGCCAACATGGCTTCCAACATGGCTTCTCTAGTGTTCTTGTGTCTGGCGCAGTGATACTCTGTCTTCTTGGTGCTCGGGGGGCAACAGTAGGAGGACTTCTGGACTCTGTTGTGGACCTCCTGATGGCTCCTGGGTTTTGGCCACTGTGTGACAGGTTGTTGAGGTGGGTGGGCCAACATGGCTTCCAACATGGCTTCTCTAGTGTTCTTGTGTCTGGCGCAGTGATACTCTGTCTTCTTGGTGCTCGGGGGGCAACAGTAGGAGGACTTCTGGACTCTGTTGTGGACCTCCTGATGGCTCCTGGGTTTTGGCCACTGTGTGACAGGTTGTTGAGGTGGGTGGGCCAACATGGCTTCCAACATGGCTTCTCTAGTGTTCTTGTGTCTGGCGCAGTGATACTCTGTCTTCTTGGTGCTCGGGGGGCAACAGTAGGAGGACTTCTGGACTCTGTTGTGGACCTCCTGATGGCTCCTGGGTTTTGGCCACTGTGTGACAGGTTGTTGAGGTGGGTGGGCCAACATGGCTTCCAACATGGCTTCTCTAGTGTTCTTGTGTCTGGCGCAGTGATACTCTGTCTTCTTGGTGCTCGGGGGGCAACAGTAGGAGGACTTCTGGACTCTGTTGTGGACCTCCTGATGGCTCCTGGGTTTTGGCCACTGTGTGACATGTTGTTGAGGTGGGTGGGCCAACATGGCTTCCAACATGGCTTCTCTAGTGTTCTTGTGTCTGGCGCAGTGATACTCTGTCTTCTTGGTGCTCGGGGGGCAACAGTAGGAGGACTTCTGGACTCTGTTGTGGACCTCCTGATGGCTCCTGGGTTTTGGCCACTGTGTGACAGGTTGTTGAGGTGGGTGGGCCAACATGGCTTCCAACATGGCTTCTCTAGTGTTCTTGTGTCTGGCGCAGTGATACTCTGTCTTCTTGGTGCTCGGGGGGCAACAGTAGGAGGACTTCTGGACTCTCTTGTGGACCTCCTGATGGCTCCTGGGTTTTGGCCACTGTGTGACAGGTTGTTGAGGTGGGTGGGCCAACATGGCTTCCAACATGGCTTCTCTAGTGTTCTTGTGTCTGGCGCAGTGATACTCTGTCTTCTTGGTGCTCGGGGGGCAACAGTAGGAGGACTTCTGGACTCTGTTGTGGACCTCCTGATGGCTCCTGGGTTTTGGCCACTGTGTGACACAGAGTGTTGGACTGGATAGGCCACTGGCCTGTTCCAGGATGGCTTCTCTTGTGTTCCTGTGTCTGGAGCAGTGATACTCTGTCTTCTTGGCTCTTGGGGGACCACAGTGGGAGGGCTTCTCAAGTTCTGGCCCTGCTAGTGGCACTGAGATTTGGCCACTGTGTGACACAGAGTCCATGGATGGGCCATTGACCTGATCTAGAATCATAGAACCATAGAGTTGGAAGGGGCCATACAGGCCATCTAGTCCAACCCCCTGCTCTACGCAGGATCTAACACGGCTTCTTTTACGTTCTCTTATATGCACATAAAAACGTTCTGTGGAACTTTCTCTATAAGGAAAATCTTACCGTAGTTGATCTCCTTTCGCGTTCAAAACGCTAATTAAACCTGAATTATTTAAATGGGACTTTTAAAACCCTGGATTGCTACATGGCATTTAAAACCCTTTGCTGTTTTATCTTTATGTCTGCACTTCGGGATGGTTTTTATGCCTGCTTTTTCAAAAAAAACGTTTTTTTGTTTTTAACAGGCTTGTAATTTTCTTTATTATTCTCTGCCTTAAGGGCCTGGTTTGGCCGAAAGGCAGACTAGAAATGTACAAATAAGCTGTAAACGTTACTTGTGATTTACATTCAGTGCTGTTTTCCAGGCCAGGCCCAAATGCATTTGGTGTGTCCAACTAACTGCTTCAGAAACTTGAGTTTGCAGTGGATGTCTTCGTTCTTAGCTGGCCTGTCAGAGACAGAATTGCCACACAACTCAGAGACCATCATGAGTGACTCGGGACAACTGTGAATTCCGGATTCAAGGAAACCCTAAGAGGAAAGGCTGAGAGACTTGGGAGCGTTCAGTCTGGAAAAGAGGAGGTGGAGAGGGGACAGGATGGCTGTCTTTAAATACTTGAAAGGCTGTCGCTTGGAGGAGGGCAGGGAGCGGTTCCTGTTGGCAGCAGAGCATAGGACTCACAGGAATGGGTTTAAACTACGTGCAGAATGGTACTGGCTAGACATCAGGGAAATTTTTTCTCAGTCTGGGTAGTCCATCAGTGGAACAGGCTGCCTCAGGTGGTGGGGAGCTCCCCCTCACTGGCAGTCTTCAAGGAAAGGTTGGATACGCACTTTTCTTGGATGCTTTAGGATGCTTAGGGCTGATCCTGCGTTGAGCAGGGGGTGGACTACATGGCCTGGATGGCCCCTTCCCACTCTAGGATTCTAGGAGTCTAGTTCAGCAGCGGAAGGGGCTGCCTAAGGAGGTGGGGAGCTCCCCCTCACTGGGGGTCTTCAAGCAGCGGCTGGACAGATCCTTCTCCTGGATGCTTGAGGCTGATCCTGCCTTGAGCAGGGGGTGGGACTAGATGGCCTGCATGGCCCCTTCCAACTCTATGATTCTATGGCCTGCATGGCCCCTTCCCACTCTAGGAGTCTAGTTCATCAGTGGAAGGGGCTGCCTAAGGAGGTGGGGAGCTCCCCCTCACTGGGGGTCTTCAAGCAGCGGCTGGACAGATCCTTCTCCTGGATGCTTGAGGCTGATCCTGCACTGAGCAGGGGGTGGGACTAGATGGCCTGCATGGCCCCTTCCAACTCTATGATTCTATGATTCTATGGCCTGCATGGCCCCTTCCCACTCTAGGAGTCTAGTTCATCAGTGGAAGGGGCTGCCTAAGGAGGTGGGGAGCTCCCCATCACTGGGGGTCTTCAAGCAGCGGCTGGACAGATCCTTCTCCTGGATGCTTGAGGCTGATCCTGCCTTGAGCAGGGGGTGGGACTAGATGGCCTGCATGGCCCCTTCCAACTCTATGATTCTATGATTCTATGGCCTGCATGGCCCCTTCCCACTCTAGGAGTCTAGTTCATCAGTGGAAGGGGCTGCCTAAGGAGGTGGGGAGCTCCCCCTCACTGGGGGTCTTCAAGCAGCGGCTGGACAGATCCTTCTCCTGGATGCTTGAGGCTGATCCTGCACTGAGCAGGGGGTGGGACTAGATGGCCTGCATGGCCCCTTCCAACTCTATGATTCTATGATTCTATGGCCTGCATGGCCCCTTCCCACTCTAGGAGTCTAGTTCATCAGTGGAAGGGGCTGCCTAAGGAGGTGGGGAGCTCCCCCTCACTGGGGGTCTTCAAGCAGCGGCTGGACAGATCCTTCTCCTGGATGCTTGAGGCTGATCCTGCCTTGAGCAGGGGGTGGGACTAGATGGCCTGCATGGCCCCTTCCAACTCTATGATTCTATGATTCTATGGCCAGCATGGCCCCTTCCCACTCTAGGAGTCTAGTTCATCAGTGGAAGGGGCTGCCTAAGGAGGTGGGGAGCTCCCCCTCACTGGGGGTCTTCAAGCAGCAGCTGGACAGATCCTTCTCTTGGATGCTTGAGGCTGATCCTGCACTGAGCAGGGGGTGGGACTAGATGGCCTGCATGGCCCCTTCCAACTCTATGATTCTATGATTCTATGGCCTGCATGGCCCCTTCCCACTCTAGGAGTCTAGTTCATCAGTGGAAGGGGCTGCCTAAGGAGGTGGGGAGCTCCCCCTCACTGGGGGTCTTCAAGCAGCGGCTGGAAGATCCTTCTCCTGGATGCTTGGCTGATCCTGCACTGAGCAGGGGGTGGGACTAGATGGCCTGCATGGCCCCTTCCAACTCTATGATTCTATGATTCTATGGCCTGCATGGCCCCTTCCCACTCTAGGAGTCTAGTTCATCAGTGGAAGGGGCTGCCTAAGGAGGTGTGGAGCTCCCCCTCACTGGGGGTCTTCAAGCAGCGGCTGGACAGATCCTTCTCCTGGATGCTTGAGGCTGATCCTGCACTGAGCAGGGGGTGGGACTAGATGGCCTGCATGGCCCCTTCCAACTCTATGATTCTATGATTCTATGGCCTGCATGGCCCCTTCCCACTCTAGGAGTCTAGTTCATCAGTGGAAGGGGCTGCCTAAGGAGGTGGGGAGCTCCCCCTCACTGGGGGTCTTCAAGCAGCGGCTGGACAGATCCTTCTCCTGGATGCTTGAGGCTGATCCTGCATTGAGCAGGGGGTGGAACTAGATGGCCTGGATGGCCCCTTCCCACTCTGGGATTCTAGGAGTCTAGTTCAGCCGTGGAAGGGGCTGCCTGAGGAGGTGGGGAGCTCCCCCTCACTGGGGGTCTTCAAGCAGCGGCTGGACAGATCCTTCTCCTGGATGCTTGAGGCTGATCCTGCCTTGAGCAGGGGGTGGGACTAGATGGCCTGCATGGCCCCTTCCAACTCTATGATTCTATGATTCTATGGCCTGCATGGCCCCTTCCCACTCTAGGAGTCTAGTTCATCAGTGGAAGGGGCTGCCTAAGGAGGTGGGGAGCTCCCCCTCACTGGGGGTCTTCAAGCAGCGGCTGGACAGATCCTTCTCCTGGATGCTTGAGGCTGATCCTGCACTGAGCAGGGGGTGGGACTAGATGGCCTGCATGGCCCCTTCCAACTCTATGATTCTATGATTCTATGGCCTGCATGGCCCCTTCCCACTCTAGGAGTCTAGTTCATCAGTGGAAGGGGCTGCCTAAGGAGGTGGGGAGCTCCCCCTCACTGGGGGTCTTCAAGCAGCGGCTGGACAGATCCTTCTCCTGGATGCTTGAGGCTGATCCTGCACTGAGCAGGGGGTGGGACTAGATGGCCTGCATGGCCCCTTCCAACTCTATGATTCTATGATTCTATGGCCTGCATGACCCTTCCCACTCTAGGAGTCTAGTTCATCAGTGGAAGGGGCTGCCTAAGGAGGTGGGGAGCTCCCCCTCACTGGGGGTCTTCAAGCAGCGGCTGGACAGATCCTTCTCCTGGATGCTTGAGGCTGATCCTGCCTTGAGCAGGGGGTGGGACTAGATGGCCTGCATGGCCCCTTCCAACTCTATGATTCTATGATTCTATGGCCTGCATGGCCCCTTCCCACTCTAGGAGTCTAGTTCATCAGTGGAAGGGGCTGCCTAAGGAGGTGGGGAGCTCCCCCTCACTGGGGGTCTTCAAGCAGCAGCTGGACAGATCCTTCTCCTGGATGCTTGAGGCTGATCCTGCACTGAGCAGGGGGTGGGACTAGATGGCCTGCATGGCCCCTTCCAACTCTATGATTCCATGATTCTATGGCCTGCATGGCCCCTTCCCACTCTAGGAGTCTAGTTCATCAGTGGAAGGGGCTGCCTAAGGAGGTGGGGAGCTCCCCCTCACTGGGGGTCTTCAAGCAGCGGCTGGACAGATCCTTCTCCTGGATGCTTGGCTGATCCTGCACTGAGCAGGGGGTGGGACTAGATGGCCTGCATGGCCCCTTCCAACTCTATGATTCTATGATTCTATGGCCTGCATGGCCCCTTCCCACTCTAGGAGTCTAGTTCATCAGTGAAAGGGGCTGCCTAAGGAGGTGGGGAGCTCCCCCTCACTGGGGGTCTTCAAGCAGCGGCTGGACAGATCCTTCTCCTGGATGCTTGAGGCTGATCCTGCACTGAGCAGGGGGTGGGACTAGATGGCCTGCATGGCCCCTTCCAACTCTATGATTCTATGATTCTATGGCCTGCATGGCCCCTTCCCACTCTAGGAGTCTAGTTCATCAGTGGAAGGGGCTGCCTAAGGAGGTGGGAAGCTCCCCCTCACTGGGGGTCTTCAAGCAGCGGCTGGACAGATCCTTCTCCTGGATGCTTGAGGCTGATCCTGCATTGAGCAGGGGGTGGAACTAGATGGCCTGGATGGCCCCTTCCCACTCTGGGATTCTAGGAGTCTAGTTCAGCCGTGGAAGGGGCTGCCTGAGGAGGTGGGGAGCTCCCCCTCACTGGGGGTCTTCAAGCAGCGGCTGGACAGATCCTTCTCCTGGATGCTTGAGGCTGATCCTGCCTTGAGCAGGGGGTGGGACTAGATGGCCTGCATGGCCCCTTCCAACTCTATGATTCTATGATTCTATGGCCTGCATGGCCCCTTCCCACTCTAGGAGTCTAGTTCATCAGTGGAAGGGGCTGCCTAAGGAGGTGGGGAGCTCCCCCTCACTGGGGGTCTTCAAGCAGCGGCTGGACAGATCCTTCTCCTGGATGCTTGAGGCTGATCCTGCACTGAGCAGGGGGTGGGACTAGATGGCCTGCATGGCCCCTTCCAACTCTATGATTCTATAATTCTATGGCCTGCATGGCCCCTTCCCACTCTAGGAGTCTAGTTCATCAGTGGAAGGGGCTGCCTAAGGAGGTGGGGAGCTCCCCCTCACTGGGGGTCTTCAAGCAGCGGCTGGACAGATCCTTCTCCTGGATGCTTGAGGCTGATCCTGCCTTGAGCAGGGGGTGGGACTAGATGGCCTGCATGGCCCCTTCCGATTCTATGATTCTATGGCCTGCATGGCCCCTTCCCACTCTAGGAGTCTAGTTCATCAGTGGAAGGGGCTGCCTAAGGAGGTGGGGAGCTCCCCCTCACTGGGGGTCTTCAAGCAGCGGCTGGACAGATCCTTCTCCTGGATGCTTGAGGCTGATCCTGCACTGAGCAGGGGGTGGGACTAGATGGCCTGCATGGCCCCTTCCAACTCTATGATTCTATGATTCTACGGCCTGCATGGCCCCTTCCCACTCTAGGAGTCTAGTTCATCAGTGGAAGGGGCTGCCTAAGGAGGTGGGGAGCTCCCCCTCACTGGGGGTCTTCAAGCAGCGGCTGGACAGATCCTTCTCCTGGATGCTTGAGGCTGATCCTGCCTTGAGCAGGGGGTGGGACTAGATGGCCTGCATGGCCCCTTCCAACTCTATGATTCTATGATTCTATGGCCTGCATGGCCCCTTCCCACTCTAGGAGTCTAGTTCATCAGTGGAAGGGGCTGCCTAAGGAGGTGGGGAGCTCCCCCTCACTGGGGGTCTTCAAGCAGCAGCTGGACAGATCCTTCTCCTGGATGCTTGAGGCTGATCCTGCACTGAGCAGGGGGTGGGACTAGATGGCCTGCATGGCCCCTTCCAACTCTATGATTCTATGATTCTATGGCCTGCATGGCCCCTTCCCACTCTAGGAGTCTAGTTCATCAGTGGAAGGGGCTGCCTAAGGAGGTGGGGAGCTCCCCCTCACTGGGGGTCTTCAAGCAGCGGCTGGACAGATCCTTCTCCTGGATGCTTGGCTGATCCTGCACTGAGCAGGGGGTGGGACTAGATGGCCTGCATGGCCCCTTCCAACTCTATGATTCTATGATTCTATGGCCTGCATGGCCCCTTCCCACTCTAGGAGTCTAGTTCATCAGTGGAAGGGGCTGCCTAAGGAGGTGGGGAGCTCCCCCTCACTGGGGGTCTTCAAGCAGCGGCTGGACAGATCCTTCTCCTGGATGCTTGAGGCTGATCCTGCACTGAGCAGGGGGTGGGACTAGATGGCCTGCATGGCCCCTTCCAACTCTATGATTCTATGATTCTATGGCCTGAATGGCCCCTTCCCACTCTAGGAGTCTAGTTCATCAGTGGAAGGGGCTGCCTAAGGAGGTGGGGAGCTCCCCCTCACTGGGGGTCTTCAAGCAGCGGCTGGACAGATCCTTCTCCTGGATGCTTGAGGCTGATCCTGCACTGAGCAGGGGGTGGGACTAGATGGCCTGCATGGCCCCTTCCAACTCTATGATTCTATGATTCTATGGCCTGCATGGCCCCTTCCCACTCTAGGAGTCTAGTTCATCAGTGGAAGGGGCTGCCTAAGGAGGTGGGGAGCTCCCCCTCACTGGGGGTCTTCAAGCAGCAGCTGGACAGATCCTTCTCCTGGATGCTTTAGGCTGATCTTGCATTGAGCAGGGGGTGGGACTGGATGGCCTCCATGGACCCTTCCCACTCTAGGATTCCATGAGTCTAGTTCATCAGTGGAAGGGGCTGCCTAAGGTGGTGGGGAGCTCCCCCTCACTGGGGGTCTTCAAGCAGCGGCTGGACAGATCCTTCTTCTGGATGCTTGAGGCTGATCCTGCACTGAGCAGGGGGTGGGACTAGATGGCCTTCATGGCCCCTTCCCACTCTAGGAGTCTAGGAGTCTAGTTCAGCAGTGGAAGGGGCTGCCTAAGGAGATGGGGGGCTCCCCCTCACTGGCTGTCTTCAAGCAGCGGCTGGACAGATCCTTCTCCTGGATGCTTGAGGCTGATCCTGCCTTGAGCAGGGGGTGGGACTAGATGGCCTGCATGGCCCCTTCCCACTCTAGGATTCCATGAGTCTAGTTCAGCTGTGGAAGGGGCTGCCTAAGGAGGTGGGGAGCTCCCCCTCACTGGGGGTCTTCAAGCAGCGGCTGGACAGATCCTTCTTCTGGATGCTTGAGGCTGATCCTGCACTGAGCAGGGGGTGGGACTAGATGGCCTGTGTGGCCCCTTCCCACTCTAGGATTCTATGAGTCTAGTTCAGCAGTGGAAGGGGCTGCCTAAGGAGGTGGGGAGCTCCCCCTTACTGGCAGTCTTCAAGCAGTGGCTGGACAGATCCTTCTCCTGGATGCTTGAGGCTGATCCTGCCTTGAGCAGGGGGTGGGACTACATGGCCTGCATGGCCCCTTCCCACTCTAGGATTCCATGAGTCTAGTTCAGCTGTGGAAGGGGCTGCCTAAGGAGGTGGGGAGCTCCCCCTCACTGGCAGTCTTCAAGCAGCGGCTGGACAGATCCTTCTTCTGGATGCTTGAGGCTGATGCTGCATTGAGCAGGGGGTGGGACTAGATGGCCTGGAGGGCCCCTTCCCACTCTAGGATTCTAGGAGTCTAGTTCAGCCGTGGAAGGGGCTGCCTGAGGAGGTGGGGAGCTCCCCCTCACTGGGGGTCTTCAAGCAGCGGCTGGACAGATCCTTCTCCTGGATGCTTGAGGCGGATCCTGCATCGAGTAGGCGGTAGACTAGATGGCCTGGATGGCCCCTTCCCATTCTAGGATTCCATGAGTCTAGTTCAGCAGGGGAAGGGGCTGCCTAAGGAGGTGGGGAGATCCCCCTCACTGGTCATCTTCAAGCAGCGGCTGGACAGATCCTTCTCCTGGATGCTTGAGGCTGATCCTGCTCTGAGCAGGGGGTGGGACTAGATGGCCTGGATGGCCCCTTCCCACTCTAGGATTCTAGGAGTCTAGTTCAGCAGTGGAAGGGGCTGCCTAAGGAGGTGGGGAGCTCCCCCTCACTGGTGGTCTTCAAGCAGCGGCTGGAGAGATCCTTCTCCTGGATGCTTGAGGCTGATCCTGCACTGAGCAGGAGATGGGACTAGATGGCCTGCAAGGCCCCTTCCCACTCTAGGATTCTAGGAGTCTAGTTCAGCAGTGGAAGGGGCTGCCTAAGGAGGTGGGGAGCTCCCGCTCACTGGCGGTCTTCAAGCATGGGCTGGACAGATCCTTCTCCTGGATGCTTGAGGCTGATCCTGCACTGAGCAGGAGATGGGACTAGATGGCCTGGATGGCCCCTTCCCCCTCTAGGATTCCAGGAGTCTAGTTCAGCAGTGGAAGGGGCTGCCTAATGAGGTGGGGAGCTCCCCCTCACTGGCCGTCTTCAAGCAGGTCACACTGGAGATGTGCATCCTAGCGCCCATTGATTCCCTGGGTGTAACGGGCTTTTCCTGTAGTTATAAATGAATCAGAACAACTGCATTCTAACCACTATGCCACACCTGAGCATTATGTTGGTGCCCATTTCTCCAGGATGTAGGTTCTCTTTGGGAGCCTTGGAAGATTCTATTTACGTAGTGGGGGTCAAATAGAGGACACCGATTTGCATTGTTTTTTTTTTAAAGCAATCCCTCATATGACGGCTTGCAGAAGCCTCTGTAAATAAAAACTTCACCAATTAAGACAATACAAAATGTTTCTCACACATTACCTCCCCATCATTGAGGTTATGTCGTTTTGCCAAATTTGTCGAGGAAATAGACTGGGGCGGGGGGAGATTGCTTAACGCATCTGAGTATGGCAAATCTACCTCTTAGTTGTGTTCTGACCCCGCCGTGCTCCATTAATCTCAGGGTGACCGCCGTCATTCTCCCCCTCTTCCATTTGATTCTCGCAACAACCCTGTGAGGCGGGTGAGGTTGGGAGAAAGTCACGTTCTCCAAATCCCTCAGGGAGCTTTCATGCCTGTGGAGATTTGAACCCAAGCCAGCATGGCGTGCTCGTTAAGATTGACAGCTTCTTATCTGGCAGGCCAAGTTTGATTCCCCATTCCTCTGCATGCAGCCAGCTGGGTGACCTTGTGGTTGTCACAGCCCTGATAGTGCTGTTCTCACAGAGCTTTCTCAGCCTCAGCTAACTCACAGGGTGTCTGCTGTGGGGAGAGGGAGTAAAGATAGTCAGAAGCTACTTTGAGACTCCTTTGGGTAGTGAAAAGCGCAGTATAAATGCCAGCATGGTGTAGAGGTTAAGAGCAGTGGATAGGACCAGGCAGGTCTTTTAACCACTGGAAATTTTATTAGCTGTGGAGAATGTTTAAAACATTTCTTTAGGTACTACCACGGCACAAGTATGTGCACTGTGTGACTGAAGTCAAACTGCGGCAGCCATTTTGTGGATGGCTCCGTCCCCTCCCGTGGCAGCCATTTTGTTGCTGTGCACACCATGTCCTGTCATAATTCCGCATGGAGGATTTAGAGTGGATAGGATTTAAGTTCAGTGATGTCGGACCGCGGCAGCTTTTGAACTCGCAGCCAAGGCCAAATTGAATCTCGGAACTGCCGTTGTGAAGACTCTGCGTCTTCAACAGGAAAGGCTAGTTCAGCAGCATGGGGAAATACTGATCAATTGGGCCCGTTTCTCAGAAGAGGCACCGTGAAACACCCAAGGCCGGTTTTGCATCGACTGCCGAAGAGCTTTGTACAGATTTTCCTTTATGGAAATGCCGCGTAGGGGAGAAACCCCTCCTGCATGCCTTCTCCTTTGAATATCAAATGCTTTTTGTTTTGATCTTCCATCACCCTTTCTTTCTTATGACAGCTGTATTTTTTTAAAAAAATACACCTGTCAACAGCAAAATCCATACAAAGGACACCTGCGTAAAAGTTTTGCAAACTTGAGGGAGCAGGACAGGTGTCCCGTAAAGTCAGACCGAGGGGATTGAGGAAATTAAAACCGCCCCGGTGATGTCTGAACAAAAGAGAACATCAGAGAAGCCATCTTGGATCAGGCCATGGCCCATCCCGTCCAAAGCTGTATCACCCAGGCTCCCTCAAGAGGTCAACCAGTAGGGCCAGAACATCATAAACCCTCCCACTCCTGGACCCCAAGCACCAAGAATACAGGTCATCACTGCCCCAGACATGAGAACGGAAGAGAAGCCATGTTGGATCAGACCAATAGCCCATCCCATTCAAGACTCTGTGTCACTGAGTAGCCAAAACCCTGGTTCCATCGGGGGTCTCCAGATGTTTCTCCGGTCCTCTCTTGATTCTTTCTCTGCCTTCTCTGTTCTGCGCATCATTTTGTAAACTCCATCTCTGCGCACCTTTACATACACCATTTTCATGGGGAGTGTTTGTGAATGACTGTAGGTTATTCGTTTGGTAGGAAAACGTTTCATTCAGTTTATTTTGTTGCGGTGTTACAGTGCTGCTGTGAGAATCATTGAATCTTAGAGCTGGAAAGGGTCGTGCAGGCCATCTAGTCCCACCCCTGCTCAATGCTGGATCAGCCTAAAGCATCCAGGAGAAGGATCTGTCCAGCCGCTGCTTGAAGACCGCCAGTGAGGGGGAGCTCCCCACCTCCCCAGGCAGCCCCTTCCACTGCTGAACTACTTGGACTGGGAACATTTATCCTCCTGCTATCTATCCAGTACCGTTCTACACGTAGTTTAAACCCATTACTTCGGTTCCTCTCCTCTGCTGCCAACAGGAACTGCTCCTGGCCTTCCTCCAAATGACAACCTTTCAAATATTTGGAGAGAGCCATCCTGTCCCATCTCCACCTCCTTTTCTCCAGGTTGAACATTCCCAAGTCCCTCAGCCTTTCCTCCTAGGGCTTCGTCCCCAGGCCCTGGATCATCCTCGTCGCTCTCCTCTGTTCCCTCTCAATTTTTTTCCACATCCTTTTTTGATGTCTGGCGTTGCAGAGCCAGGCACTGCCCAGTAGCTGTTTGATATATCAATGTGATTGGCAGAAGGAAACTGTGCCAGGTAATCCCGACTTTGGCTTCCAAGACCAAGCTCACCGTTGCTACTAAACAGGCATTCGTTTTCTTCATAGCACAGCTGACTTTTTTTTTTAAAGGATTTTTGGAAAGGCACAGCTGTGTTGTGAACTCTTGTTAGGTGCTTTAAAAACTATTGGTCGTTGTGCAGTTCAGTTCAACAGTTGGCTTATTAGAGATCATGTGGATGCCTGGCGTTTAGTGCACTGAATGCCTTGAGTGGCGTAGGGGTTAGAATATCGGACTCCGCCTTGGGCGATCTGGGTTCAAATCCTGAATCCTCCATGAAGTTTTCTGGCATGCCTTGGCCCAGTCATTTTCTCTCATCCTAACCTACCTCACAGTGTCGTAGCCACTGTTCTCTGCCCTAAGGAGTCTCAAAGTGACTTACAATCACCTTTCCCTTCTCCCCAGAATAGGTTCCCTGTGAGGCTGGTAGGGTGGAGAGAGCTCTGAGAGAAGTGTGACTGGCTCAAGGTCACCCAAGGTCATGTGGAAGAGGGTTCAAACCCCGTTCTCTAAATGAGAGCTCACCACTCTTAACCGCTGTGCCACATTGGCTCTCAGTGCTCATTGTTGTGAGGGCCAAGCGAGGAAGGGAGATTCGTGTGCTTCCTCTGTGAAGAATGAATGTGATATTTGTTCATTTATATATGAAAGCATTTATACTGCTCTACGCAGGCAATACTTCTTCACACAACAAAAGATTAAAATGTGGATGCCATGATGGCTGTAGGCATGCATGGCTAGAGAAGGGGATTACATAGGAATGGAAAATATGCCTAACAGTGCCTGCTAGCCATCGTGAATGTAGGGAAAATCCACATTGAGAGGCAGTCAACTTCTGAAATCCAAAGCCAGGAAGCAATTTCTGGGGAAGGTCTTCATCTCTATGCCCTGTTGCTGGCCATCCAGAGGAACTGGTTGGCCACCCAATGTGAGACAGGGTGCTGGACTGGTTCCTCTGGAGGTTCAACAACAGAGCATAGAGATGAAGACTGGGAAGGTCTTCATCTCTATGCTCTGTTGTTGAACCTCCAGAGGAAATGGTTGGCCACTGTATGAGATAGATTCTGGATTGGATGGGCCACTGGCCTGATCCATCAGGGCTCTTCTGATGTCCTTATGAAGGCCTTGGCCTCTATGCCCTGTTGTTAGACTTCCAGAGGAACTGGCTGGCCACTCTGTGAGACAGGAGACTTGATTTAGAATGTCAGTCCTCAGGTGGGACCTGGACGTTCCCAGGAATTATAGCTCATCTCCAGACTAATGAGATCAGTTCCCCTGGGGAAAATGGCTGCTTTGGAAGCTAGAACCCATAATATTATACCCCACCGAGGTCCCTCCCCTATCCAAATCCCACCCACTTCCTGCTCCACCCCAAAATCTCCAGGTATTTCCCAATCCAGATCTGGCAGCCCAATCTGGATTAGATGGGCCACTGATCTGATCCAGCAGGGCTTTCTTGATGTATCTTATCCCTCCTTTCCTCTTGATTAAAAGCAGCTCACAATAAAAATGTGATCGGTAGATTTCTGGCAGAAGAAGTTTGATTCAACCTGGAGAAATAAACTCCCTCTTTTGAATGTCAGTTTTTAAGTGCAGGAATGATATTACATATTTCAGCATGACACCTCTGTTTATTTTTAAAGGCTGCGGGGAAACAGGGAGGGTAAAGGTTAAAACAATATTAAAAGGAGTTCTTCCAAATTACTGCTTCTCTCCTTTTTTTTCTAGGCATTTGTGTATAAGCAGGCAAGGGGATCAGAAAAAATCAAATTCACCTTCGGTGTTATTTGGAAACTCACTAGGAAGGGTGGGGTAGAATTAAACTTGGCCGGGATTTTCATACCAGGGGAATGAGTGTCTTTCAAAATTTCTCTGGTGTTTTCTGGAATCCAAATCCTGCTCGGCACAATCAAGGCAGAAACAAAAACATCATGGGGGGCGGTGTCTAAAAATGTAAGCGTCCAGACTGTCAGTAGTTGTAGTAATCCTACAAAAGGGTCTGTCAACATGCTATGTTTTTAAACAGTGTTTTGGAATCCTGCTCCTTTTTTGGGATCCTTCTCCATTCCCAAATCTCCAGGAGTTTCACAAGATGAATCTGGCTATCCTACAGCCCCCCCCCCCCCCCGTGCTGGTGGCCAAGGGCTTCCGGGTAACCTGAGTGACACCAGAAATGCAAAAGTTTCAACTGCCCAAGTCCTCCATAGCCCTTTGCGAGCGTAATTGCCAATCCTGATTGGTTATGGGCCCAGTGTTATTCGGTTATGGGCAAAGTGTTATTCATACAGGATAGAGACTTGCGGAGTCTTGCTCCCCACACTGCTTCTCGCCCTCCCCTTTGCTCTGGTTCCCTTCCCCCTTGCCGGTCCCCCATCTCCCCCCTCCTTGCTCTTCGTTCCCCCCCTTCACCTCTTCCCAACCACTCTGGTTGGTGCTGTAGAATGCACCCTTCTGAGTGGTTACAGTATATATAGAGATGCTTGTCTCCAGGGGCCTGGGGAATCTCTTGGAACTTCAGCTTACTTTCGGACAATGCAGATCAGTTCCCCTAGATAAAATGCCTGCTTTGGAAGGTAGACTCTATGACATTGTATCCCACTAAGAGCCTCCCCAGGCTCTGTCCCAGAACCTCCAGCAATTTCCCTGCCTGGAGTCGGCAGCCCCATCTTGCAGTTGTGCAATGGTGCAGAGCCAGAGTGGTGTAAAGGTTAATAGTGATGGCCTCTAATCTGGGTTTGATTCCCACCTCCTCTACATTCAACCAGCTGGGTGACCTTGGGCCTGTCACAGTTCTTTCAGAGCTCTTTTAGCCCCAACCTACTTCACAGGGCGCATGTTGTAGAGAGAGGAAGGGAAAGTGATTTCAGGCTGCTTTGAGACATATGAGGCCTGCTGGGTGACCTTGGGCCACTCACAGTTCTCATGGAGCTCTCTCAGCCTCACCTACCTCACAGTGTTTCTAGTGTGGGGAGAAGAAGGGTAGGTGATTATCAGCCAGTTTGGTGTAGTGGTTAGGAGTGCGGACTTCTAATCTGGCATGCCAGGTTCGATTCTGCGCCCCCCCCACATGCAGCCAGCTGGGTGACCTTGGGATCGCCACGGCACTGATAAAACTGTTCTGACCAAGCAATGATATCAGGGCTCTCTCAGCCTCACCCACCCCACAGGGTGTCTGTTGTGGGGAGAGGAATGGGAAGGTGACTATAAGCCGCTTTGAGCCTCCTTCGGGTAGGGAAAAGCGGCATCCTTCTTTTCTTTTGGAACCTTTTGTTTTTACACACAACCTGCTTTGAAATTCCATGAAGATGAAGAAGAGTTGGTTTTTATACCCTGCTTTTCACTACCTGAAGGAGCCTCACAGCAGCTTATAAGTGCTTTCCCTTCCTCTCCCCACAACAGACACCCTGGGAGGGAAGTGGGGCATTTTGTATTTCTCCTCGTCCCAAGATAACTTGCATTTTTGAAAAGCCTTCTTTATTGCCTTGCATTAAATCTAATATCTGCATTGATTCCCTAGCACCCCCTCCTTTCCAAAGTTTCAAAGGACCGATCGGTAACCGGACGTTAAATAGGCCTTCCGTGAGTAATGAAACAAACACGCTGGCAAACAAAACCTCTCTATTCCCCGCGTTCTTGGAAGCTGTTTCATTCATTATGTGGATGCCGGCTGCAGTTTCTCCTGGGCAAACATTACAGCATTCGAGGGGAATGAGAAATCCTTACCCGTGACCACAGAATCAAATGTTAGGACTGAGGGGGACGCAGCGAAGCAGAAGCCGATCTTTAAATATATATATATTATGATATGATGTAGGGGGTGGGGGTTGAGGACTTCCTGCTGTCTTGACGGACAGCCCAGCCCTACCTCATTGTTCCTCCCCTTCGGTGAGTTAAGGATAAAGTCTTGGTATTAGTCAAGACTTTCCAGCATGCTATTTAGAGGGATTAGAGGGGGTACTTAGTACATTTGCACACCCTAAACATTTATTTATTTAGAGATTTCTAAACCTTCCCTCTGGCCACCTCGTGAGAAGGAAGGACTCCCTGGAGAAGAGCCTAATGCTGGGAGCGATCGAGGGCAAAAGAAGAAGGGGACGAGAGAGAATGAGGTGGCTGGATGGAGTCACTGAAGCAGTCGGTGCAAACTTAAATGGACTCCAGGGAATGGTAGAGGACAGGAAGGCCTGGAGGATCATTGTCCATGGGGTCGCGATGGGTTGGACACGACTTCACACCTAACAACAACAACAAAAAAACCCTTCCTTTTCCCAAATTGGTCTTGGGGCGGTGTACATCTATAAAAAAATACAAGAGAATACACATAGAAATCTGAGTAAAATGCCAACATTTGGCTAAAACCAGTTTCCTCAACCCCTACTATCCCACTTCGTTCTGTAGGGTGATATGTCCATATACGTCAACCCTCTCCCAACAACGGCCTGGAGGGGGTGGGGAGGGGAGGGGCCCTAGGTGGCATGTAGACAGCTACGCTTCCCAACCATATTCTGCGTGATGACGCTACTGCTGGGGTTTCTCAAAGGTCTTTGTATGTCTCTGTGGGATTCCTTTAGGTAGTAAAAAGCAGGGTACAGAAAACCAGCTCTCCCTCTTCCTCTTCCTCTTCCTCTTCCTCTTCCTCTCCCTCTCCCTCTCCCTCTCCCTCTCCCTCTCCCTCTCCCTCTCCCTCTCCCTCTCCCTCTCCCTCTCCCTCTCCCTCTCCCTCTCCCTCTCCCTCTTCCTTTTTACTCTCAAATGAATTGACTTTATCAGGGGTAGTCAAACTGCGGCCCTCCAGATGTCCATGGACTACAATTCCCACGAGCCCCTGCCAGCAAACGCTGGCAGGGGCTCGTGGGAATTGCAGTCCATGGACATCTGGAGGGCCGCAGTTTGACTACCCCTGGACTTTATTCTAGTAGGTAGCCGTGTTGGTCTGATGTAGCGCAACAGAAATTGAGTCCAATAGCACCTTTAAGTCCAACAAAGTTTTGAACTCAAAAGGACCGATTAGCTGTTTTAGCGAAGAATTATCTTATGGCAACATGTGGCTTAATTTGGCTATTATGATACAGATTACTAATTTGCCACAATTTGCTTTTGCCTTATATTTCTACGCTTACGATGGTTGTTCATTTAGTCTGACAAAGAGTGCCTGCACTCGAAAGCTCACGCCTTGAATAAATTTTCGTTGCTCTTAAAGGTGCTATTGGATGCCATTTTTGTTGTAACTTTATTAGCTTTCTTCACTGTCCAGCTTTCACACCCGTACATCATAATGGGGAATACTGTACTGTACTGTGAATGACTCAACTGACCTTAGATCTATAGCCAAAAGCAGTGTTTTGAAAACTTCAGCACCGGTAGCAGGATGGATGGTGGGAAAGGCAGCATATAAATAGTTTGACAAATCAAATAACATCCTCAAAACATCACCAGTAACATTAATCAAAGCCCTATATGTTGCTGGAATGCATATCGCTTCAACCCAAGCGCCAGCATAATACAAATGAATTTTTTAAGACCAGCAGAATCTCGAAAGACGTCGTATCTGCTCTTTCAATGCCGGTAATTTTCAAAGTTACCATCTGAAATGTTTATTATTATACTATTTATTAAATTTATAGACCACCCTCTCTGCGAACAGGCTCGGAGCGGTTTACAATGTATTAAAATTCAGTTTAAAATTAAAAGCAATAAAGCAATAAACCTCCCAAGCTTCATTTCTCTGTTTCTTCCCCCGGCATTTCTCCATTTCTAAAATCTCGATGTTTGCAATGTTCCTCTGCTTTGGAGACAAAACAAATGGGAATGAGCCAAACAAATTTCTTCTATTGTAAACCCCCCCCCTTGTGAGAGCCTTTATGTAGGATAAAACAAAATTGGAGTCCAGCAGCACCTTAAAGATCAACGAACTCACTCACGGTGTCAGCTTTCATGTGACAAAGCTACCTTAAAACCAAAAAGGGAAAGCAAACCCCGACCTAGCCAGAAAAATTAGGAACCCAAAGGTTGAGCTGCAAAAATAATTTCTTTAAAAAAATTATAAATATTTATTATATAAAAGTGCACTAATTCAACTTATTAAAAACATGGTCAAAACATGTTTGGTCCATTCTGTTGGTCTATTTCATGTGCAGTTAGAATAGAAATGTTGTTTTAAAATCATGATGACCATGTTTTAATATGGCAGCTCTCACGCGGCAGGGATCTGCAGCCTCCGAGCCTCGGAGGGAAGTGGAAGGAGGAGGGGGTGAACAGGGGTGGGGGATGGAAGGCGATTGGCTGGCCGCTGGACAGACAGGTAAGTCGATTGGAGGAGGAGGCACTCAGGGGCGGGACAGCCGCCCTGAGTGGGTGTTAAGCGCTGAGTGGCGCTTAAGCCACGAGTCGCACTCTTCCTCCAAGCCGTTGCCAGAAATATATTATGTGGAACAAACGAAGCTTTTTATCCTCATACGTTTGCCATGTCAGTGGGGCGGTGGGGATCAGCTTGACCTCAGCAAATCCTATTTTCCACCTCTCCCTTTCAAAGGAAGTTATAGCTAACGAACCCTTACTTCCCTGATGGTAAAAATCCCAGGAGAAAGAAAGTCGAGTTGACAAGCAGGAAACGGGTCATCTAATAGCCCAGGACTGCTCAGAACAGGGGTAGTCAAACTGCGGCCCTCCAGATGTCTATGGACTACAGTTCCCATGAGCCCCTGCCAGCATTTGCTGGCAGGGGCTCATGGGAATTGTAGTCCATGGACATCTGGAGGGCCGCAGTTTGACTACCTCTGGCTTAGCACATCTCTCGAGGGGTCGCTGCCGGTGCCTTCTTTATACAAACCTCTCCAAAATGCCTAACCCATCCTTTAAGAAACATCCTGCTGTTTGTTTTTAATAGGGCCAGCAAATTGCGTTAGCGCCTGTTCCGAAGATCAAGGAAGTACTCTATGAATATCAGCCCCTGCACGTAGAGACGTACGGGCCGTCGGTCCCGGAGGTTGAAGTGCTAGGAAAATTCGGGTAAGTGTTCACGCCCCTGTCCCATACAACGGTTCCTATCGGTGGGAAGGTATCTATTCTGGAAATGCCTCCTTTTCTTTTTCCCCACCGCCAAAGCAAAAGATTTCATTTAAACAAACCTGAACAGATCTTAGCAAAATAGTAGACTTCCTGCCCAAGTGAATATTTTGTTTGGGTGGATAAATGTGATTCCCCTTCCCCCCCCCTCCCCCACCGCTCCTTTCCCTTTCTTTGCTTTTCTGGCCTTTTATTGATCAGTGGAGGATTCGGCTGGATTGCATTAATGCTTTCAAGGTTACAGTTGGCAGCCGAGGAGAAGTAGCTGTTCATTTTCAGCTACACGGTATTAAAAAAATCTTTAAAAGCCCAGACCAGGAAGTTAGACTTGCCCAGCAGCAGGCCAGTTAAAAAACAGAAAAGAAAGAGAGCTAGGCCTTCGCCATGTAAAGCTGGATTTCCCTCCCTGCTTTGAAATCCGTTGATGAGTTCCAGCTGTTAGAGATGCATCTCCTGTCCAAACCCTGGTTTTAAGTGAGTGGTAGGGCTGGTTCATACTTTTGGTGGCTCCCACAGGGCCACCTCCCCGAGAAATGCACAGAGCATCTAGGGAGGGTGCGCCCAAACACAAGTTGCACGAAATTTCCATTTGTGTGAATCTGTGTGGGGTGGGAGAGCGTGTGCCCCCCTCTGAGCTCAAGAACCAATATTCCATCCACTTGAGTGGTGCTTCTTGGGCTAGAGATGTTCCAGGTGGATTGCACAAAGTTCCAGAAATCGTCCTTGGCCAAGACTGGGTCAGAAGCAGGGAATGGGGGGTAACTGGGCACACATAGCTCTCTATCAACCCACAATTGCAAAGGTAGCGGGTTAAGTCCCTGTGTTGTTTAAGCAGAGACTTGTGTTTGTTGCATGTTCTAAATCGGCCTTTCTCAACTTTTTCACTGTTGAGAAACCCCTGAAACATTCTTCAGGCTTGGAGAATCCCCAGAAGTGGTACCATTGTGCAGAATATGGTTGGGAAGCAGAGCTGTGGACACGCCCACCTGGGGCCCCTCCCCTTCCCACGCCCCCAAGGCCCATCACTGGCCATTTTAGGAGGGGGTGGCGGTTGACATGACCATATATGACCATCTGTGGTCATGTCGCTCAATAAATGGTTGAAAAATTATTTATATATATATATATATATATATATATATATATATATATATATATGTGTGTGTGTGTGTGTGTGTGTGTGTGTGTGTGTGTGTACATTAAATAATTTTTCAACCATTTATTTAATATATATCTATGTGTATGAAAGCCTCTTGTGGTGCAGGGTGGTAAGCGGCAGAAATGCTGTCTGAAGCTCTGCCCCTGAGGCTGGGAGTTCAGTCCCAGCAGCCGGCTCAAGGTTGACTTAGCCTTCCATCCTTCCGAGGTCGGTAAAATGTGTACCCAGCTTGCTGGGGGATAAACGGTAATGACTGTGGAAGGCACTGGCAAAGCACCCCGTATTGAGTCTGCCATGAAAACGCTAGAGGGCGTCACCCCAAGGGTCAGACATGACTCGGTGCTTGCACAGGGGGTACCTTTATATGTGTATACATAATTGTATTTACTCCTACCCATTTGGGAAACCCTTCCAGGGTGGTCAAGAAACCCTAGGGCTTTAAGGAAACCTGGTTGAGAAAGTGTGCTCTAAACACGCAGTACCCTAAACATATGTGGCATGTATGTTTCCGTAAATAAAATATGTGTATTAAGTGCCGTTTGCTTCCCATTTATGGCGACCCTATTAATTAATGACTTCCCGAATGCCTTTTTGTTAACAGCCGTTGCTCATATCTTGCAGACCAAGATATGCAGGCTTCCTTGATCAAGTCAATCCATTTTCTATTGGGTCCCAAGAGCCAGCATGGTGTAGCAGTTAGAACAGGATTAAACTACATTTTCGGAGGGGAGGCAAGCTTGCTGTAGTGGTTAAGAGTGCCAGCTGCTAATCTGAAGAACCGATTTTGGTTCCCCACTCCTCCACCTGCAGCCAGTTGGGTGACCTTGGGTTAGTCCCAGTTCTCTTAAGGCTGTTCTCGCAGAACAGTTCTATCAGAGCTCTCTCAGCCCCCCCCCCATCTCACAGGGTGCCTGTTGTGGGGAGAGGAAGGGAAAGTTGTTTGTAAGCCACTTTGGGACTCCAGTTTGGTGTAGTGGTTAGGAGTGTGGACTTCTAATCTGGCATGCCGGGTTCGATTCTGCATTCCCCCACATGCAACCAGCTGGGTGACCTTGGGCTTGCCACGGCTCTGATAGAGCTGTTCTGACCGAGCAGTGATATCAGGGCTCTCTCAGCCTCACCCACCTCATAGGGTGTCTGTTGTGGGGAGAGGAAAGGGAAGGTGACTGTAAGCCGCTTTGAGCCTCCTTCAGGTAGAGAAAAGCGGCATATAAACACCAACTCTTCTTCTTCCTTTGGTCGGTGAAAAGCAGGGGATTAAAAACAGCTCTTCCTCTTCTTCCTTTTCCACTTCATCCTCTTCTTCTCCTTTTCTCCCGATGCCGTCAACTATTCCTACCATTATTGCCTTGTTATCTTAGAACTTCACGTTTTGCTCTTTAGATGTCATTTGTACCCTGCCTCTCTGCAATTTGCGTGGGTCGTTTGTTTTCTGGGTCTGGCGTTAGGCTCCGTAAATGCCAGGGTCTATTTCGACAGCGCAGTCAACAAGCAGTCAACATGTGCTCAAAACCCCCCAATCCCGCATCTGTGTATTCCATCTTCTCCCCCTCCCAGCCTCGTGGTTTGGGGTTTCGAGTCATAAGAGGCAAAAGTTAATTGGCTTTCCCAGCCCTGGTGCGGCCAGACGTGGCTCTTGCCACCTGTTCCCGCAACAGCTGTTCGGCCTTCCAAAGCCAGGGGATTTTCGGATGACAAATTAAAATGCGGTGCAGGAAAAAGGCCTCCAATTCCACATCGGTGAGTTGGGGGTTCTTGGGGTTTTATCTCCCCCACTCTCCTGGGGGAAGGGAGCGTGAATGCGGACTTTCAGCTGTGAATCGGGTGTGTAATGCTTCATCATTTTGGGATTTATATTCAGTACCATTCCAAACAATACTCACTACATAGAATCATAGAATCATAGAATAACAGAGTTGGAAGGGACCTCCTGGGTCATCTAGTCCAACCCCCTGTACTATTCAGGACACTCCCAACCCTCTCGCTCATCCATTGTCACCTGCCACCCCCTTGAACCTTCACAGAATCAGCCTCTCTGTCAGATGGCTCTCCAGCCTCTGTTTAAATGTTTCCAATGATGGAGAACCCACCACCTCCCGAGGAACCGCTCTGTCAGGAACTTCTTCCGGAGGTTTAGACAGAATTTAGAATCATAGAATCATAGAGTTGGAAGGGACCTCCTGGGTCATCTAGTCCAACCCCCTGCACTGTGCAGGACACTCCCAACCCTCTCGCTCAACCACTGTCACCTGCCACCCCCTTGAACCTTCACAGAATCAGCCTCTCCGTCAGGTGGCTCTCCAGCCTCTGTTTAAAAATCCCCAAAGATGGAGAACCCACCACCTCCCGAGGAAGCCTGTTTTTTATGCACTGTTTATAGGATTTGTGTGGTGTTAATGTTATTCTGGCCATTCTGAGGGACCGTCGGCCGTTCCGACTGGCTGTAACAGAACAATCGTGTTGAAGGACAGATAATCTGTGTGTAGATGGAGAGAACCTGAAACACTGGATTTGTACAATCATGCATTGCCCGTGGTATGATTGATGCACAGTGAAATAGCGGGATCCAGATCTAAGGAGGCCTGAGGACCAAGCCCTGCGAGGAAAGGCTGAGGGACTTGGAAATGTTCATAATGGAGAAGAAGAGGTGGAGAGGGGACAGGATGGCTCTCTTGAAGGATATGAAAGGTTCTCCCTTGGAGGAGGGCAGGGAGAGGTTCCTGCTAGCAGCAGAGGAGACGACCCACAGTAATGGTTTTAAACTACATTTGAAAAGGTACTGGCTAGACATCAGGGGAAAATGTTCACAGTCCGAGTAGTTCAGCAGTGGAAGGGGCTGCCTAAGGAGGTGGGGAGCTCCCCCTCACTGGTGGTCTTCAGGCAGCAGCTGGACAGATCCTTCTCCTGGATGCTGGAGGCTGATCCTGCACTGAGCAGGGGGTGGGACTAGATGGCCTACATGGCCCCTTCCCACTCTAGGATTCTAGGAGTCTAGTTCAGCAGTGGAAGGGGCTGCCTAAGGAGGTGGGGAGCTCCCCCTCACTGGGGGTCTTCAAGCAGCGGCTGGACAGATCCTTCTCCTGGATGCTGGAGGCTGATCCTGCACTGAGCAGGGGGTGGGACTAGATGGCCTGGATGGCCCCTTCCCACTCTAGGATTCTAGGAGTCCAGTTCAACAGTGGAAGGGGCTGCCTAAGGAGGTGGGGAGCTCCCCCTCACTGGTGGTCTTCAGGCAGCGGCTGGGCAGATCCTTCTCCTGGATGCTTGAGGCTGATCCTGCACTGAGCAGGGGTGGGACTAGATGGCCTGGATGGCCCCTTCCCACTCTAGAATTCTAGGAGTCTAGTTCAGCAGTGGAAGGGGCTGCCTAAGGAGGTGGGGAGCTCCCCCTCACTGGTGGTCTTCAGGCAGCGGCTGGGCAGATCCTTCTCCTGGATGCTTGAGGCTGATCCTGCATTGAGCAGGGGGTGGGACTAGATGGCCTGGATGGCCCCTTCCCACTCTAGGATTCTAGTTCAGCAGTGGAAGGGGCTGCCTAAGGAGGTGGGGAGCTCCCCCTCACTGGTGGTCTTCAGGCAGCGGCTGGGCAGATCCTTCTCCTGGATGCTTGAGGCTGATCCTGCACTGAGCAGGGGTGGGACTAGATGGCCTGGATGGCCCCTTCCCACTCTAGGATTTTGGAGTCTAGTTCAGCAGGGGAAAGGGCTGCCTAAGGGGGTGGGGAGCTCCCCCTCACTGGCCATCTTCAAGCAGAAGCTGGACAGATCCTTCTCCTGGATGTTGGAGGCTGATCCTGCACTGAGCAGGGGGTGGGACTAGATGGCCTGGATGGCCCCTTCCCACTCTAGGATTCTAGGAGTCCAGTTCAGCAGTGGAAGGGGCTGCCTGAGGAGGTGGGGAGCTCCCCCTCACTGGTGGTCTTCAAGCAGCGGCTGGACAGATCTTTATCCCGGATGCTTGAGGATGATCCTGCACTGAGCAGGGGGTGGGACTAGATGGCCTTCTTGGCCCCTTCCCACTCTAGGATTCTAGGAGTCCAGTTCTGCAGTGGAAGGGGCTGCCTGAGGAGGTGGGGAGCTCCCCCTCACTGGCGGTCTTCAAGCAGCGGCTGGACAGATCCTTATCCCGGATGCTTGAGGATGATCCTGCACTGAGCAGAGGGTGGGACTAGATGGCCTTCTTGGCCCCTTCCCACTCTAGGATTCTAGGAGTCCAGTTCTGCAGTGGAAGGGGCTGCCTGAGGAGGTGGGGAGCTCCCCCTCACTGGTGGTCTTCAAGCAGCGGCTGGACAGATCCTTCTCCTGGATGCTGGAGGCTGATCCTGCACTGAGCAGGGGGTGGGACTAGATGGCCTTCTTGGCCCCTTCCCACTCTAGGATTCTAGGTGTCCAGTTCTGCAGTGGAAGGGGCTGCCTGAGGAGGTGGGGAGCTCCCCCTCACTGGCGGTCTTCAAGCAGCGGCTGGACAGATCCTTATCCCGGATGCTTGAGGATGATCCTGCACTGAGCAGGGGGTGGGACTAGATGGCCTGGATGGCCCCTTCCCACTCTAGGATTCTAGGAGTCCAGTTCAGCAGTGGAAGGGGCTGCCTGAGGAGGTGGGGAGCTCCCCCTCACTGGTGGTCTTCAAGCAGCGGCTGAACAGATCCTTATCCCGGATGCTTGAGGATGATCCTGCACTGAGCAGGGGGTGGGACTAGATGGCCTTCTTGGCCCCTTCCCACTCTAGGATTCTAGGAGTCCAGTTCTGCAGTGGAAGGGGCTGCCTGAGGAGGTGGGGAGCTCCCCCTCACTGGCCGTCTTCAAGCAGCGGCTGGACAGATCCTTCTCCTGGATGCTTGAGGCTGATCCTGCGTTGAGCAGGGGGTGGGACTAGATGGCCTGTAGGTTCCCTCCTAACTATGATTCTATGAGTTCTATAGAACTATTATAATTAAAGGATGAGGATCCAAATACTTTACCTATGGCAAAATTCTTCTTGGTGATGATTACACTGGAGGAGAGAAGAGGAAGAGCTGGTTCTTGTTCCCTGCTTTTTACTACTCAAAGCGGCTCACAATGACCAAAACCAGTGCAATATCTGTTATCCTGTTGTGAAGTGGAACACTTTACAGAAAGCCAGTTTGATGTAGTGGTTAGGAGTGCGGACTTCTAATTTGGCGAGCCGGGTTCGATTCTGCGCTCCCCCACATGCAGCCAGCTGGGTGACCTTGGGCTCGTTACAGTCCTGATAGAGCTGTTCTGACCGAGCAGTGATATCAGGGCTCTCTCAGCCTTACCCACCTCACAGGGTGTCTGTTGTGGGGAGAGGAATGGGAAGGTGAATCTAAGCCGCTTTGAGACTCCTTCGGGTAGAGAAAAGTGGCATATAAGAACCAACCCTTCTTCTTCAGTAATCTCAGGGCTCTCTCAGCCTCCCCTCCCTCACAGGGTGTCTGTTGTGGGGAGAGGAAAGGGAAGGCGACTGTAAGCCGCTTTGAGCCTCCTTCGGTTAGAGAAAAGTGGCATATAAGAACCAACTCTTCTTCTTCTTCATAAGCTCCCTCTCCCCGAAAAGCGGGACTCTTCCATCTCAACTTCTCTCTGCCCGATCTCAGAAGGGCAGATCGAGCGGAAAGATCCGCCCTGAAAGGAATAAACGACGTCTCGAAAATCAATAGAAAATATTACCAGAAGTAAACTCGGAAAGCACGCAGGACGGAGGCAAAATACACTGAGTTGGCAGCATCTTAGCCATCCTCCCCCCAGCCCCCCACTCCTGAGATTTAAGAGAAGCTGAAGTCTGCACATCGTTTTGGGAAACTGGCTGGTAAGCAATAAATGGCCGTAATCAAGTTGCAATATTATTTTAGAGACATGATTTTTTTTGTTTTATTTTTGGCCATTGCCTTTGAGTAACAGTGTTAAAAGAAAGAGGGGGAGGGACTTCAGTAAGTGAAACGGCGCCAGTCTTCGTGGCCTAATACAGCAGTTTCCAAATTCAGTTCCAAGGGACCTTGGGGTTTTGTAGAGGACTGTCGGGGGGGATCCCTTTCGGAGAGGGTGGGCACTGAACGGTGACTTTTCCTCCAGAGCACAACTCCCTTGCCCTAAGCCAGGGGTGGCCAAACAGGGAGTCTCCAGATGTCCATGGACTACGATTCCCATGACCCCCTGCCAGCATTCCAGTGAGGAGTAGTTCACCAGCTCCTTAGGCAGCCCATTCCACTGCTGAACTACTCTTAACTGTGGATTTCGCCTGATATCTAGCCAATATCATTCTACATGTAGTTTAAACCCATTACTGTGGGTGCTGCCAACAGGAACTGCTCCCTGCTCCCTGCCCTCCTCCAAGTGACCACCTTTCAAATACTTGAGCAGAGCGATCCTGTCCCCTCTCCACCTCCTCTTCTCCAGGCTGAACATTCCCAGATCCCTTAGCCAGCTTGGTGTAGTGGTTAGGAGTGCGGACTTCTAATCTGGCGAGACGGGTTTGATTCCCCGCTCCTCCTCCACATGCAGCCAGCTGGGTGACCTTGGGCTCACCACAGCACTGAAAAAGCTGTTCTGACCGAGCAGTAATCTCAGGGCTCTCTCAGCCTCACCCACCTCACAGGGGGTCTGCTGTGGGGAGAGGAAAGGGAAGGCGCTTTGAGACTCCTTCGGGTAGAGAAAAGCGGCATGTAAGAACTTCTTCTTTCTTTCTTCTTTCTTCTTTCTTCCTTCTCCTTCTCCTTCTCCTTCTCCTTCTCCTTCTCCTTCTCCTTCTCCTTCTCCTTCTCCTTCTCTTTCTCTTTCTCTTTCTCTTTCTCTTTCTCTTTCTCTTTCTCCTTCTCCTTCTTCTTCTTTCTTCTTTCTTCTTTCTTCTTCTTTCTTCTTCTTTCTTCTTCCCCAGGCCCTGATTATTCTCATCGCTCTCCTAGGATTCCTCCTCTCTTTCCTCTGCCCCCTTTCATTTTGTCCACGTCCTCCTTGAAGAGGGGAGGGGTATTGATTTCCCTCCAGCCACGTCCCATGCTGTACCCTCTCCAAAACTGCTCCGCAGAATGGTGGGGGCTCCAGACGTATCGTGCCGTGCGGTGTGGGAAGATGCAGCTGTCAGGGAGGGAACTGGCAAATTCCACCCTCTCCCTTCTAGGCAAATAGAAGCACAGTTCATTGGATCTCATCTCTTTAGTCTGAAAAGCCTATTAAAACCTATTCAGCGCTGGAGGATATATGGGAATGTTATGTATTTGTTTTTTTAAATAAAACCTCTTTATTTCTGAAGATTTTATTGGGGAAATTTTGGCTCGTATATATGGGTGTTCCCAGCTGGTTTGTAGAGTATTTGTTCTTGAAGGGATGCATGCTCTTCAGAGTGGTGCTGATGAATAGGGCTGTGAGCGCACAAGACGCATGAAGCTGCCTCCTACTGAATCAGGCCTCAGACCGGCCTCAGCTCTCCAGGTTCTCAGGGTGACGTCTTTCGCATCACTTTTTAACTGGAGATGCCCAGGACTGAACCGGGGACCTTCTGCATGCCAAGCAGAGGCTCTGCCCGGGAGCCTCAGCCCCTCCCTAGTAAATATAAACAGGAAGTGGCTTATACGAAGTCAGATCACTGGCTTATCAAGGTGAGTCCCATCCCCTCCTGCCTGGTCCTTTTTAACTGGAGATGCCATGGATCGAACCAGGGACCTTCTGCATGCCAAGCAGAGGCTCTGCCAATGAGCCACGGCCCCTCCCCAGTTGGTATCTGAAATAATGCCTGTTCCTTTCCGTGCTTGCAGGGGTCTCCAAGGTCTGATACTGTGCACGGTAACCCATCATCTTGGATTGAGAACCTTTGGCTGCAGGGTTTCAGGTTCAAGCCCTGTAGCCTGTGATATTCTAGGGGTGGCAGTGTCCACATTTCCTTCCCTATAAGCACGTAGCTTGGCTCATCTTTCTTTGTTAATTGTTTAGCCAGTGGGCACATTTTCTTGCAGGGTTCTTGTTCCCTGCCCTTATGCTATGGTCCAAGATTGTTAGGTCGATTGGCACTTGTTAGAGACCAGTGTAGACACACCTTCTTTCCTTCCTCCACTTTAAGCATTCATAGAATCATAGAAGAATAGAGTTGGAAGGAACCTCCTGGGTCATCTAGTCCAACCCCCTGCACTGTGCAGCACACTCACAACCCTATCGCTCATCCACGGTCACCTGCCACCCCCTTGAACCTTCACAAGATCAGCCTCTCCGTCAGATGGCTCTCCAGCCTCTGTTTAAAAATCTCCAAAGATGGAAATTCACAATGAAATGGATCAGCCCTCGAACGTGCTGGGTCCAAATTTGGGGAAAGTCCAAGCAATAAAGCATAAGATAAGAGAGCAGTGGAGGCGTTATCATTTTGGGTAAGGTGTCTTGAGTCATCCCTGTGTCATTGTATCAACTCGCGCACTGCCCTCTCCCATGAAGTACGAACAAGGGGAAATGTTTCAGTGTGCTTTGCATCTGGATTAGCAGGTAATCCACGGCATCGTTCCAGTTGACGCAAGGGGTATGCTGAAGCTGGCTGATTTGCATGCCGCCAGCCAGGGAGGAGGTCGGTATCCAGCTCTGCATTTCCATGTATATTGTTCGAGCCCTGCTGAATTAGTGGGATTCATTATCCAGTGGGCATGGGCATCCCCATTCTGGGATGCTCATTGCCACACAATACTTGTTTTGCTGATCGTGGACTTGTTAATAGACCGTACGCTTTGTGCACAGAAGGTTCCGGGTTCAGTCTCCATTTGTGAAAGATCTCAGATAGTAGGCGTTGCTGGGGTCATGACCACCAGTCAGAGCTCACAAAGGTGATCCAAATGGAGGCCCCCAATCTTTTTTAGTTGGCGGGGCCCCTTCGGAATTCTGACTCAATGTGGGTGGGTTCAGCCGCAAAATGGCTGCCACAAGAGGCGGAGCCTCCCGCACAAAAGGGCCGCTTCAGCTTACCTTGAGTCACACTGTGAAGATTTATTTATTTATATTTATTTAGAATTAGATTTCTATATTACCCCTTTCAGGGTTACCAACTCAGGGTGGCAAAAGTCATCTATCTATCTATCTATCTATCTATCTATCTATCTATCTATCTATCTATCTATCTATCTATCTATCTATCTATCTATCTATCTATCTATCTATCTATCTATCTATCTATCATCCATCTATCCATCCATCCATCCATCCATCTATCCATCTATCCACCCACCCCCATTTTTAAATTCACTTGATGAGCACCAGGAAAGACATTGGTGGGCGTCATGGTGGTCCCGGGTACCACATTGGTGACCCTGGAGGTCCCATCCAACTCTATGATTCTTCACCATGAACACTACTAGAATGCGTCATCTGATTCATGTGACAAAGGGGACTCTTATCACTATCAAGGCCAGAACCGCGGGTGGAGATGGGGACACATGCTGAACACTGGGCGTTGTACTATGATGAGGAGCAGGCTGAGGGTCAGAATCATGGAGGAATCTCCGCTGTTGAGTAACCTTTTCATAGAATCATAGAATCATAGAGTTGGAAGGGGCCATACCGGCCATCTAGTCCAACCCCCTGCTCAAGGCAGGATTAGCCCTAAGCATCCTAAAGCAATCCTTTAAATCCTTTAAATCAATCCTTTTCTTACAGTTCTGCTGCTCCTCTTAGCACGTGCCCAAAGAGAAGCAAATTCTCTTGTGATCTACACGTGGGCAGAAGTCACAGGCCATTCTAAAAGGCAGCAAACAAAACAAACTATGACTCTAAATATGTATGACCCACCACATAGGCTTCTGTGACCCGATGGAGGATTCTACCCCAGGCTTTGATGACCACGGATCTAGATGAACCAGCCTTTCTCAACCTTTTTACCATTGAGAAACCCCTAAAACTGTCTTCAGGCTTTGAGAAAGCTCAAAAGTGGCATAATCATAGAATCATAGAATCATAGAATCATAGAGTTGGAAGGGGCCATACAGGCCAGCTAGTCCAACCCCCTGCTCAACGCAGGATCAGCCCAAAGCATCCTAAAGCATCATGCAGAACATGGTTGGGGAGCATCGCAGAGTACTTGCCCACCTGGGGTCCCTCCCCGTCCCACCCCTTCTAGCCTCATCATTGGCCATTTTGGGAGTGCGAGTGGGTCAACATGACCAGGTATGGTCATATCACTCGATATATATTCAACGCATTTTTAGAAATATATGAAAAAATAATGAACTCCCACCCATTTGGGAAACGCTTCCTGGGCCGTCAGGAAACCCCAGTGATCCCACGCTATACAAAGCACCTTCATCCCCTTAGGGCCATTGGGGAAATGGGCTATTTTAGCTTTATAAGAGCCTCTTGTGGCGCAGAGTGGTAAGGCAGCCGTCTGAAAGCTCTGCCCATGAGGCTGGGAGTTTGATCCCAGCAACTGGCTCAAGGTTGACTCAGCCTTCCATCCTTCCGAGGTCGGTAAAATGAGTACCCAGCTTGCTGCTGGGGGGTAAACGGTAATGACTGGGGAAGGCACTGGCAAACCACCCCGTATTGAGTCTGCCATGAAAACGCTAGAGGGCGTCACCCCAAGGGTCACACATGACCCCGTGCTTGCACAGGGGATACCTTTACCTTTACCTTTTAGCTTTTCTTACACTGAGAAGGCTGCATCAGTGGTTGCGTGACGGATCGGGGTTCTTTTTCTATTAACGAGGGAAGCAGTGCTTGGCTGCCCGACCGAATCCCAACCCATAGCCGAGGAATGCGGCCTCCTCCTCCCGGCAGCCCGAAACCTCGTTGTTTAGAAAAGCGGGCCGTTTTTTGGCAAGACATCTCCCGAACGTTTCAAACGGCACCCTGTAGGATCTGGAGTTTTCGCAAGGAGCTCTTCTGTCAAGGTCGTTAGCGGGATGTGTCCGTCGCGGGCTGCTTATGAAACCGAATTTCTTTGCTTCCTGTCCGCCCACCTGTGGGTACCATGTGGGTTCTGTAAGTCTTGGCAGTCCTGGGAGGGTTGTAAAAAACCCCAAAGAATATGGAAAATGCATAAAGAGCTTTAAAAAAAAAAAAAGGAAAGGAAACCTATGCTTAGACTGTGCAGTCACTTATATTCAGAGTTGGCTACGGCTGTGCACGTCGCCACTAAATTAACCTCAAAAACCTGGACCCAACGGCAGAACGTCCGTAGTAATTGTTTCTCTTGGCGGTTGCCTGCAGAGTTAACTCGTTGATCTAATAGGAGCCTATGTGCTCCATATCCTCGCCTGGTTAGGCAGGTTGGTTTCTTTTCTTTTCACTTGGAAAAAAAAATGCAATCATGGAAAGCAAGAAACGGGGAGGGGGAAAGAGACCATTTCTGCTCTGAGCAGTTGTCAAACAAGCGTCTTTCATTGACAATCAGACGCCGGACAGCTGAACGGAGTTGTTTAGTCTAGAGTAAATACTCCGGAGATTACAAGGTCACTGTAGGAAATGTAATTATGCAATTTTTTTTTTAATTCTAGAATAGTCTCTGGTTTTCTTTGCATGGGCCTGGAGAGTGCTGAATTGTGGGGTTTGTTAAACTTGGGTATATGTGCAAACCCTCTCACTCATGTGCTTTCCGGCAGGCCAGGATTCGATAAAGTTACAGCTAGTCCCATAGAACCTTAGAACAGCCTTTTCCAATGTTTTGATCATGCAGGAGCCCCTGAAATAAGTGTTCAGTCTTCGAGGATTCCTAGAAGTGATGTCAGCTGGCCACGCCCCCTGGAAGTGACACAGCCATTCCCATGCCCTCCCTTTGTTCCTTCCCCCCGCTTTTACTACTAGCATAGTGGTTCCGCCTTATGCAGGCCAGAAGGAAGGGCAGGAGCTGAGAAGAAAGCCCAAACCACCCTTATTACGCCACAACTGACTCGCTCCCCTTGATTTTTACATACACAGTCTACTCACTGAGGCCTTCCCACTGAATGCAAGTTCCCTAGCTTGGGGTCAAATCCATTAAGCCAAGAGGGAAAAGGCCACGGACCCCTGAAGCTCCCACAGAGGCTGGCATGGTGTTGGTTAAAGTGTTGGTCTTTGGGAAATGTGGGTTCAAATCTCCAGTGACTCCCATGCCCTCAGGTCAGTTGTGCATAGTCTGGGTCCTTCTACAGTTGACCATGCAGAGGAACTTGTTGGTCACTGTGTGAGGCAGTATGCTGGACTAGGTGGACCACTGGTTTGACCCAGCAGGGCTGTTCTGATGTTCTTAGGAAGGCCTCGACCTCTCTGCCCTGTTGCTGGCCCTCCAGAGGAACTGGCTGGCTCCTGTGTGAGACAGGAGGCTGGACTGGATGGACCCCTGGTCTGATCCAGCAGGGCTCTTCCGATGTCCTTAGGAAGGCCTCGGCCTCTCTGCCCTGTTGCTGGCCCTCCAGAGGAACTGGCTGGCCCCTGTGTGAGGCAGGAGGCTGGACTGGATGGACCCCTGGTCTGACCCAGCAGGGCTCTCCTGATGTCCTTAGGAAGGCCTCGGCCTCTCTGCCCTGTTGCTGGCCCTCCAGAGGAACTGGCTGGCCCCTGCGTGAGACAGGAGGCTGGACTGGAGGGACCCCTGGTCTGACCCAACAGGGCTCTCCTGATGTCCTTAGGAAGGCCTCGGCCTCTCTGCCCTGTTGCTGACCCTCCAGAGGAACTGGCTGGCCCCTGTGTGAGGCAGGAGGCTGGACTGGATGGACCCCTGGTCTGACCCAGCAGGGCTCTCCTGATGTCCTTAGGAAGGCCTCGGCCTCTCTGCCCTGTTGCTGACCCTCCAGAGGAACTGGCTGGCCCCTGTGTGAGGCAGGAGGCTGGACTGGATGGACCCCTGGTCTGACCCAGCAGGGCTCTCCTGATGTCCTTAGGAAGGCCTCGGCCTCTCTGCCCTGTTGCTGGCCCTCCAGAGGAACTGGCTGGCCCCTGTGTGAGACAGGAGGCTGGACTGGATGGACCCCTGCTCTGACCCAGCAGGGCTCTCCTGATGTCCTTAGGAAGGCCTCGGTCTCTCTGCCCTGTTGTTGGCCCTCCAGAGGAACTGGCTGGCCCCTGTGTGAGGCAGGAGGCTGGACTGGATGGACCCCTGGTCTGACCCAGCAGGGCTCTCCTGATGTCCTTAGGAAGGCCTCGGCCTCTCTGACCTGTTGTTGGCCCTCCAGAGGAACTGGCTGGCCCCTGTGTGAGACAGGAGGCTGGACTGGATGGACCCCTGGTCTGACCCAGCAGGGCTCTCCTGATGTCCTTAGGAAGGCCTCGGCCTCTCTGCCCTGTTGTTGGCCCTCCAGAGGAACTGGCTGGCCCCTGTGTGAGACAGGAGGCTGGACTGGATGGACCCCTGGTCTGACAGAGCAGGGCTCTCCTGATGCTCTTAGGAAGGCCTCGGCCTCTCTGCCCTGTTGCTGGCCCTCCAGAGGAACTGGCTGGCCCCTGTGTGAGACAGGAGGCTGGACTGGAGGGACCCCTGGTCTGACCCAGCAGGGCTCTCCTGATGTCCTTAGGAAGGCCTCGCCCTCTCTGCCCTGTTGTTGGCCCTCCAGAGGAACTGGCTGGCCCCTGTGTGAGACAGGAGGCTGGACTGGATGGACCCCTGGTCTGACCCAGCAGGGCTCTCCTGATGTTCTTAGGAAGGCCTCGGCCTCTCTGCCCTGTTGCTGGCCCTCCAGAGGAACTGGCTGGCCCCTGTGTGAGACAGGAGGCTCGACTGGATGGACCCCTGGTCTGACCCAGCAGGGCTCTCCTGATGTCCTTAGGAAGGCCTCGGCCTCTCTGCCCTGTTGCTGGCCCTCCAGAGGAACTGGCTGGCCCCTGTGTGAGACAGGAGGCTGGACTGGATGGACCCCTGGTCTGACCCAGCAGGGCTCTCCTGATGTCCTTAGGAAGGCCTCGGCCTCTCTGCCCTGTTGCTGGCCCTCCAGCGGAACTGGCTGGCCCCTGTGTGAGACAGGAGGCTCGACTGGATGGACCCCTGGTCTGACCCAGCAGGGCTCTCCTGATGTCCTTAGGAAGGCCTCGGCCTCTCTGCCCTGTTGCTGGCCCTCCAGAGGAACTGGCTGGCCCCTGGGTGAGACGTGGCTGGACTGGATGGACCCCTGGTCTTATCCAGCAGGGCTCTTCTCATAAACTCCCAATTGAGATGGTAGAACAAGGAAGGATGATGAACGCTATTCTAAGCTCTTTGGAGCAGGTGGGGGAAAGAGTGGGCTCCCCCTCCCTCTAAATTGCCATGCAACAGGTTTCATAAGCTGCTGCAACCAACATTACAGTGGTGGTATTGTTTGAATAAAAAAAAGTCTTTCCTTTCCCAGTGTGAAATTCCAGAATCTGGTTCCACTTGGCATTCTGTCCACTGAGCTCTTTGTCTTCTGTTTGAAGCCAGTCACAGAGTCCTTCACTGTGTTTATGTGATCATAGTTGCCGTTTATGTTTTTCAGTTGCCACCTTGGTAATCCTGTGAGTTTACCAAATCGTCACAAGGGAGGGGTTGTGGATCAGGGGAAGAGCGTCTGTTGGGCACCGAGAAGGGTCCTTGATTCAATCTCTGGCATCTCCAGTTGATAATATCAAGTCAATAGGTCAGGGTTGGGGCCAGACTGTGGCTCTCCAGATGTCCATGGACTACAATTCCCATGAATCCCTGCCAGCATGTCCAGTTTGTCCAACTCTGAAATAGGTGATGGGAAAGGTCTCTGTCGGAGACCCCCAAGAGCCACTGCTGGTCTGAGTAGACAGGACTGGCTTGGATGTATCCAGAGTTAGATAAGGCAGCTTCATCTGCACCCATGGCTAAAGGGTTGGCGAACAGAAAAACAATGGATGTACGTATCTCTTTGGAGCTGCAAGCTGATACTTTGTTGAGCAGGGGGTGGATTAGATGGCCTGGATGGCCCCTTCCCACTCTAGGATTCTAGGAGTCTAGTTCAGCCGTGGAAGGGGCTGCCTAAGGAGGTGGGGAGCTCCCCCTCACTGGCCACCTTCAAGCAGCGGCTGGACAGATCCTTCTCCTGGATGCTTGAGGCTGATCCTGCATTGAGCAGGGGGTGGGACTAGATGGCCTGGATGGCCCCTTCCCACTCTAGGATTCTAGGAGTCTAGTTCAGCAGTGGAAGGGGCTGCCTAAGGAGGTGGGGAGCTCCCCCTCACTGGCCGTCTTCAAGCAGCGGCTGGACAGATCCTTCTCCTGGATGCTTGAGGCTGATCCTGCATTGAGCAGGGGGTGGACTAGATGGCCTGGATGGCCCCTTCCCACTCTAGGATTCTAGGAGTCTAGTTCAGCAGGGGAAGGGGCTGCCTAAGGAGGTGGGGAGCTCCCCCTCACTGGCCACCTTCAAGCAGCGGCTGGACAGATCCTTCTCCTGGATGCTTGAGGCTGATCCTGCATTGAGCAGGGGGTGGGACTAGATGGCCTGGATGGCCCCTTCCCACTCTAGGATTCTAGGAGTCTAGTTCAGCAGTGGAAGGGGCTGCCTAAGGAGGTGGGGAGCTCCCCCTCACTGGCCGTCTTCAAGCAGCGGCTGGACAGATCCTTCTCCTGGATGCTTGAGGCTGATCCTGCCTTGAGCAGGGGGTGGGACTAGATGGCCTGGATGGCCCCTTCCCACTCTAGGATTCTAGGAGTCTAGTTCAGCAGGGGAAGGGGCTGCCTAAGGAGGTGGGGAGCTCCCCCTCTCTGGCCACCTTCAAGCAGCGGCTGGACAGATCCTTCTCCTGGATGCTGGAGGCTGATCCTGCATTGAGCAGGGGGTGGACTAGATGGCCTGGATGGCCCCTTCCCACTCTAGGATTCTAGGAGTCTAGTTCAGCCGTGGAAGGGGCTGCCTAAGGAGGTGGGGAGCTTCCCCTCACTGGCCGTCTTCAAGCAGCGGCTGGACAGATCCTTCTTCTGGATGCTTGAGGCTGAGCCTGCATTGAGCAGGAGGTTCAACAAGATGGCTTATATGGTGCCTTCCAACTCTGTGGTTCTATGATTTTATAGCAGAACACAAATGCTAGCCATGAGAACCTTCTCAGGCAGAAGAGACTATTCTGCAGAAGAGCCAGTGTCGTCACCCTTAATAGGATGGTCTGATGTAACTCAGGATGCAAGCCTCCAGGTGGGACCTGGGGGTACCCCAGAAATACAGCTTATCTCCAGTCCAGAAAGATCCGTTACTGCAGAGAAGAAGGATACTTTGGAAGATGGACTTTATGGCATTATGCCCCACTGAGGTCCCTGTCCTCTCAGGCCCCATCTCCAAATCTCCAGGAGTTCCCCAACCTGGAGCTGACAACTTTACCACCCATCTCTTGCTACTGGTCAGCGGGGACCTGATAGCTCTAGATATAAGTCCCCAACCTATTGATGTCCAACATAGCTCCTAGTAGCCAGTAATGTATTTTCTGAGGCCCATCTTGTTCTTCCCCCAGTTGTGTCTTCCCAAAACCTCAAATGCATAGCAGGAGCTTCCAAAGACCTCAAGAGGCATCATCATTTGGTGTGCAGGAGACGGCCATTTGGTTATCGCTGCCCCATTCCAGGAAGTTGCTTGTCTTGGAACGTCCCAATATTTTGTAATTCCTCTCCTTCTCAATGGCTGCTCAATGATGGGCCCTGTCTCTTGTTGGTGGTCATTTTTCTGTGGGGGCCACCACCGTTTCTTGAAATCCCCAGAGTGCCCGCAAGCTCCAGAAGGTTGTGGACCACCACAATAGCCGATTCGTTGAAGCTTTCCATACCAAATGACTTGGAATCATAGAGTCATGTGGCTGGAAGGGACCTCCAGGGCCATCTCGTCCAAGCCCCTGCACAAGGCAGGAAACTCACACCGACCCCTGCGCCATGGCTCCATTGCCTTTCTACCCTTTCCAGAATCCAGGAAACATTTCGGAAGTCCAAAGCAAGGCTCTTTAGAGCAGCGGTTCTCAACCTGGGGATCGGGACCCCTTTGGGGGTCAAACGACTCTTTCACAGGGGTTGCGTCAGGCCGAGCAGCTTGGCCGGGGGGGCGGGGCGCCACCACTGTTGATGCTCCTCCTGCAGGCGCCACACAACAGCCTTGCAGGGTAGATCAAGATAGAGCGTTCATCTGCCTGGAGCAGCGGAAAAGAACGAATTGGGCATGGTGGGACAAGAGGCAGAACTGAACTGAGAAACCCCAGGAAAAAAAAGCGATTTCTATACAATCCTGAACCATGGATCTTCACGCCATTGGTCAGTTTTGATTTAATTTCTGTGAAAGAGCACTTGCATAGTTTTATGGCTGGGGGTCACCACAACATGAGGAACTGTATTAAAGGGTTGTGGCATTAGGAAGAACCACTGGTATAGACGATCTAAGAAACAGAAGGACACGGCCACCGTTCGGCCTCTGTGTCCCTCCAATGCCTTGGGAAGGATATTCCTTTGTCGTCGATAGCCACATTTTAATTCCCCTTCCATAGCCTTCCAGCCGGGCTTTAACTCACTGCTATGAATTCCAGGTAGCCAGCCAGTCAGTTCAGTTTCCTGCGTCTGCTTGTCGTTTCCAAAAATCCCACCCCCCCCTCCATTTTTATTTTATTTTTTTAGGATCTTAAAACGTTCTCAAGCCCGGCAGTGTTTCTAATAATAAAATAATGACTTGAACATACACAGACTTTACAGATTATCCATTGTGGGGACTGGAAGGTAATGCGGCTATATATATACACATATATATATTTGTTCCTTTGCATCATCAGCCTTAAATTTGAACACATAAATCCTCCATGGTGGGGCGGGGGGGGGGGGCTGCGGCAGTAGTTGGAGGGGGGGGATGGTTTTCATTTGCTATAATTTCCTGTGAGACACTCTCCGAAACAAGGCCCACATTCACCGAACAATACATTTTTTTTTTCTCCGTTTGGCCCGCGCACCGGCCTTCCAGCCTCGCCGTCTTTTCGGCCCATTCAGCCAGCCGTCGGTCAGCTACGCGCCGGCTCAGACCGGACAAATGTGTTTAATAAAGGAAGGCGAAGCCTGGAATAATTTTTGAATAATTTCGCAGGGGAGCGCACCAGTTAAATCAACCCCTTTGCGGTCATAAATGTCAACAGCACACCAGCGAACGCAAGACGCTCCAGTTGTGCTCCGCTGCAAAATCCGTTGAGCCACATCCCGCCCTGCGGACATTTTCTTCTTTACCCCCCCTTCCGTTTCGAAGAAAAGAAGAAAATGTCCGTGGGAAGCGACGTGGCTCGACGGATTTTGGAAGAAAGGGAAAGGAATTGGCTTGGGCGATGGGGTGTCTCAGGACACCATGCTCCTGCAACTCATCAGAATCAGGTTTTAGTTAATAGATATTTCTCCCTGACGTCATGGGAACCTTTTTTTGGGGGGGGAAGTGAGACCGAGTTTAATAGGTTGTGATTAATGGTTTAATAAGCATTTTTCCTCTTACGTACGATGCAGAGGGCAAAAAGCTTTTCCTGTTCTGATGGACCGGACTGTAGTAGGTGTCTTTAGACCACTGGTTCTCAACCTTCCTAATGCCGCGAGCCTTTAATACTGTTCCTTATGTTGTGGTGACCCCCAACCATAAAATGAAATGAAAGTTTTCTTTCACAGAAATTAAACCGAAACTGGCCAACGGTGTGAAGATCCATTGTTCATGGTTGTTTTTTTTCCTGGCGTTTCTCAGTTCAGCTCTTGTCCCACCATTCCGATCTCACTCTTTTCCGCTGCTCCAGACAGACGAACGCTCTATCTCGATCTACCCTGCAAGGGTGTTGTGTGGATGGTGCCACCCTGGCCAAGCTGCTTGCCCTGCCGCGACCCCTGTGAAAGAGTCATTCGACCCCCAAAGGGGTCCCAACCCCCAGGTTGAGAACCACTGCTTTATACAATTGGGGGGGGGAGATTTTTTTAAATTGGGGGGTCATTGGTTTTGAAATAAAATAATTACATTAATAGCAGTGAAAGCATGCCCCTTTCAGAGATAGACTTTCTGCAGCACTTAAAATAAATGCACATAACATGCCCCCCCCATTTACTTGAAAAACTTCAAAGAGTGCCTGAGCAGTATAATTCATTATAACAGTTGATTTAGATTTATTGTCAGTTCTGGCATTTATATGTCATTTTGCGCACTTCGATTGACTATTCATTAGAAGAATTGTATTTTCTTTGCTCCTTTTTTAAAAACTGCTTCGGCTAATTCATTTCTCCGTTGATGTTTATTCCGATATCTGTCACTCTAGAGTAGGATGTTGAGATATCATGGTTAAATGTCTCTGGGTGCTGTTTGGCAAGCTCAATGCAGGATCGTCCTAAAACATCCATGATCTGGCCAGCAGCTGCTTGAAGACCGCCAGTGAGGGGGAACTGACCACCACCTTAGGCAGCCCCTTCCACTGCTGAACTACTTGAACTGTGGAATTTCTCCCCCTGATATCTAGCTGGCATGGTACCGTTCTACACGTAGTTTAAAGCCATTGCTGTAGGCCCTTATCCTCTGCTGCCAACAAGAATCGTTCCCTGCCTTCCTCCACGTGACAGCCTCTCAAATCCTTCAAGAGAGCCATTCTGTCCCTTCTTCACCTCCTCTTCTAGGTTTGATTCAGAAGGGCTCTTCTGATGTTCTTAGGAAGGCCTCGGCCTCTCTGCCCTGTTGCTGGCCCTCCAGAGGAACTGGCTGGCCCCTGTGTGAGACAGGAGGCTGGACTGGATGGACCCCTGGTCTGATTCAGAAGGGCTCTTCTGATGTTCTTAGGAAGGCCTCGGCCTCTCTGCCCTGTTGCTGGCCCTCCAGGGGAACTGGCTGGCCTTTGTGTAAGAAAGGATGCTGAACTGGATGTACCACTGGTCTGATCTGGCATGGCTTATGTTCTTATGAAGGCCTTGGCCTCTGTGCCCTGTTGTTCACCTTTCAAGGAAACTGGTTGGCCATTGTGTGAGACAGGATACAGGACTAGATGGACAACTGGTCAGATCCAGCATTCTGATATTCTTGCTGGCCCTCCAGAGGAACTGCTTGACCGCTATGAGGTCGGATGCTGGAGCAGATGGACCACTGGCTCTTCTTATGCCTTAATGAAGGCCTCAGCCTCCAAGTCCTGTTGTTGGCCCTCCAGAGGAACTGGCTGGCCCCTGTGTGAGACAGGAGGCTGTACTGGATGGACCCCTGGTCGCACCCAGCAGGGCTCTCCTGGTGTTCTTAGGAAGGCCTCGGCCTCTCTGCCCTGTTGCTGGCCCTCCAGACGAACAGGCTGGCCCCTGTGTGAGACAGGAGGCTGGACTGGACGGGCCCCTGGTCTGATCCAGCAGGGCTCTCCTGATGTTCTTAGGAAGGCCTCGGCCTCTCTGCCCTGTTGCTGGCCCTCCAAAGGAACTGGCTGGCCCCTGTGTGAGACAGGAGGCTGGACTGGATGGACCCCTGGTCTGACCCAGCAGGGCTCTCCTGATGTCCTTAGGAAGGCCTCGGCCTCTCTGCCCTGTTGTTGGCCCTCCAGAGGAACTGGCTGTCCCCTGTGTGAGACAGGAGGCTGGACTGGAGGGACCCGTGGTCTGACCCAGCAGGGCTCTCCTGATGTCCTTAGGAAGGCCTCGGCCTCTCTGCCCTGTTGCTGGCCCTCCAGAGGAACTGGCTGGCCCCTGTGTGAGACAGGAGGCTGGACTGGATGGACCCCTGGTCTGACCCAGCAGGGCTCTCCTGATGTCCTTAGGAAGGCCTCGGCCTCTCTGTCCTGTTGCTGGCCCTCCAGAGGAATTGGCTGGCCCCTGTGTGAGACAGGAGGCTGGACTGGATGGACCCCTGGTCTGACCCAGCAGGGCTCTTCTTCTGTTCTCATGAATGCCTGTTGTTGGCCCTCTAGAGCAGGGGTAGTCAACCTGTTGTCTTCCAGATGTCCATGGACTACAATTCCCATGAGCCCCTGCCAGAAAATGCTGACAGGGGCTCATGGGAATTGTAGTCCATGGACATCTGGAGGACCACAAGTTGACTCCCCCTGCTCTAGAGGAATTGGTTGTGGGAGACAAGATGCTGGACTACCACTGGTCTGATCCAGCAGGGCTCTTCTGATGTCCACATAAAAGAACATATTTTAGACATTTGTATCCCACGTACTCAACTTCTAAGCACTGACAACAATTTTTTTTTTCTTGGAATTCGTTGTGCTTTTGGAAGGAAATTTACTTTTTGTTACCATTCAAGAGCAGGTCCTCCGAACTCTGCCAAGAAATTATTCTCTGCCTCCCCCTCTTTGTCCTGCCACCGAAACGTGAAACGGATTCCCTCCAAAGAAGACCAACAAAGCTTAATACTTAATACTCTGTTGCCTGGCCTTCAGTTGTAAGAGCCCTCAGCCCTAGCTACCTGTCACCCATCTCAGGGGTCCAGGACTTAAAATCACACACTGCAGGTCTGCATTTCGAGACCAGCCAAACTGCTCCCTGGCTCTGACTCCGGGCCTTTATTTCAGAGTGAGACAGTAGAGTCATAAAATCTTTTGTCGCTATCACAGAAAAGTCTGTTGTCCCCGTGCTCTGCTCCGTAGCCGGTTTAACGAGATCACTGCTTCTGTGCTTAAGATTAAAATCTTGTCCTTCGACCAAGCTGACAGAGAGAGAGAAAGCGAAAGGGATCACATTCGGTTTGTTTCTGCTCAGAAGATGTCATCCCAAGACAAATTAATTGGAACTTTAATAGTTCAAAGAGAATCTGATGTTTAAACTGGCTGGATCCTTTAAGCCAGTGGCTCTCCACCTTACTGATGCCGCGACTCTTGAATACAGTTCCTCATGGTGTGGTGACCCCCCAGCCATAAAATTAGGCAAGGGTTCTTTCACAGAAATTAAACCGAAACTGACCAATGGCGTGAAGATCCATTGGTTTATTTTTCGGGGTTTCTCAGTTCAGTTCTGCCTTTTGTCCCACCATGCTGATTTTGCTCTTTTCCACTGCTCCAGACAGACGAATGCTCTATCTTGATCTACCCTGCAAGGCTGTTGTGTGGATGGCGCCCTCCCCCCAGGCCAAGCTGCTTGCCCTCCCGCGACCCCTGTGAAAGGGTCGTTCGACCCCCCAAAGGGGTCCCGACCCCCAAGTTGAGAACCACTGCTTTAAGATGTTGCCTTTTAGGGGAGCAATGAGCTTTTGTCACCGGTGTACACCTGTATCATGGAGAGTCAAGGCTGTGAGCTACCTGTCCTTCTCAAGCCAATGGGAATCAAAGATCTGTTTTTTCATACCTTGCTTATTGCTGTCTGAAGGAGTCCTGAAGTAGTAGAAGAAAAAGAGTTGTTTATTTATACCCCACTTTTCACTGACTGAAAAAAATCTCAAACCAGCTTGCAATTGCCTTCCCCTCCTCACAACAGACACCCTGTGAGGTAGGTGGGGCTGAGAGAGCTCCGTCAGAACAGCCCTGTGAGAACAGCACTATCAGGACTGTGCCTAGCCAAGGTCACCCGGCTGGCTGCGGGTGGAGGGGCAGGAATCAAACCTGGCTCGCCAGATTAGAAGCCGCCGCTCTTAACCACTACACCACACTGGCTTGCAAGCACCTTTCCTCTCCCTACAACAGACACCCCGTGAGATAGGTGGGGCTGAGAGAGCTCAAAGAGGACTGCTCCGCAAGAACAGCTTTAAGAGAACTGCCACTGGGCCAACGTCACCCAGCTGGCTGCACATAGCGGAGTCGGGAATCAAACCCGGTTCTCCAGATTGGAGTCTGCCGCTCTTCACCACTTCCTGGACAACAGCTTGCATTTCTTACGACGTGCTGGCGAGGTTCTTTTTTTTCCTTTCCTTCTCTCTCCCTCTCTTTGTTTTCTGCTTGCCTTCAGCACAACTCTGCCCTCTCGGAGGGCTCCGGCAGCTGAAGCACCAAGGCCTGCCACACACCAATTTGGCCGAGCGCGGCTGGAACGAGCTTTGCTGCCGCCAGGGGTTTTTCAGGGCCTGTTTTTAGAACAGGGTCTCACTCGCCAACTTCCTGAAGAAAGCAAGGAGGCCCGGGCGTCGAGGCACGCTGCACAAACAAAGAGAGTGCCTGCCATTTGAAATCGGCTGAATTTTGCCTTCCTTTAACATGCGGCCAGCTCGGAACTGGCTCGTGTCTTTTTCATTCCCTGAAAAGCCAAGCAAAGCCGCAAACTGAGAGGTTAGTTCTCCCCCCCCACCTCCCGCCCCATCATAATTGGCAGGCCGCAATTTACTTTTAAGTCAAAGATTCTGGTGGGTAGCTGGGGTTGGTCTGGAGCAGCAGGCACCTTTGAGAGCAGGGAAGTTTTATTCTGGGTATGAGCTTTTGTGTGCATGCACGCTTTTCCAGATAACGTTGAAACAGAAGTCGCCAGCCATTAGACTGAAGTGGAGGGAGGGAAGGGTGCTGCCAGGAAGGGCCAGTTAGAGTCAAGATGCATAAATAACTGAGCAATAAATACAGCTAAGACTGGATGCAGGCCGCTGGTAAGACCTGTGAATTGCAGCAAATTAGCACACAGCATAATAAAAGAGTTTACAAACAGATGTGAGAACTCATTTACTGTGTAGGAAGCTGAGAACCCAATATCTCTGTTAAGCCCTGGGGGTTCCATTATCCTGACAATTGCACCAAAAACTCAGCAGTCTCCAATTGTAATCTGTTTCTGAAATTCCTTTGCAATAAAACAGCTGCTTTGAGGTCCCCCATTGAATGTCCTGAGAGGCTGGAGCATTCTCCTACTGGTTTCTCAGTGTTTATGATTCTTAATGTCAGATTTGTGTCCATTAATCCTTTGGTGTAGAGACCTGTTTGCCTTACGTAGAGAACAGAAAAGCATTGTTGGCTTATACCCAACTAGAGATGCCAGCCTCCAGGTCAGACCTGGAGATCCCCCGGTTTTACAGCTTATCTCCAGGCAAGAAAAATCAGTTCCCCTGGAGAAAAGGGCTGCTTTGAAGGGGGGACTCCATGACATTCAAATCCACTGAGGTCCGTCCCGACACCAAATCCCAACCACTCCCGGCTCCACCCCCAACGTCGCCAGGCATTTCCGATCCAAGGGCTGGCAACCCTATACCCAGCTGAGGGCCCCACCCCTCCCCACCAGGCTCAATGCCAAAATCTCCAGGAGTTTCCCTAGGGACTTGGGAATGTTCAGCCTGGAGACGAGGAGGTGGAGAGGGGACAGGATGGCTCTCTTGAAGTGCCTGGTCCTTTTTAACTGGAGGTGCCGGGGATTGAACCTGGGACCTTCTGCATGCTAAGCGGAGGCTCCGCCATGGAGCTACAGCTCAACTTCACGGCTCCCTAGGGCAGGGGTAGTCAACCTATGGTCCTCCAGATGTCCATGGACTACAATTCCCATGAGCCCCTGCCAGCAAATGCTGGCAGGGACTCATGGGAATTGTAGTCCATGGACATCTGGAGGACCACAGGTTGACTGCCCCTGCCCTAGGGTATCAGGCAGAGGTCTTGCCCATCCCCTCCTGCCTGGTCCTTTCTAACTGGAGATGCCAGGGATCGAACCTGGGACCTTCTGCATGCCAAGCAGAGGCTGTGCCACTGAGCCACAGCCCCAAGTCAGGGCTGATACTGGCTGTCACTTGCAATGTTTCATTTGGTGCCATAAGCCACCCTGACCCAGGAGGAAAGTCAGGGTATAAATATTTTAAGAATTGAACTGGGTAAACTTGGCAGCTGTACCTGAGATTCCTATTATAGTTGTTCCACCCCCCTTTCTTTTTTCTCAGAGCCTTCCCCCCTTATTTCTACACGCACCGTTTTCTCGCTGTGTGCTCAGTTGCCTTTAATTAGAAGCATTATACAGCCCTTGGCCCTGAACCCGAAATGCATTTTCAGAGGACCGATGGGAAGCGAAGCCGGACGTGAACCGCAGGAGTCCTCAAACGCAACCAGAGCCGGCCTCGTGTCGCCCGTAAGCGGAAGGACGCGGTCTCCTTGAGTGCCGCATGGAACTCCGATGTTTTATGCATAAGGCTCTGGCGGAGAGAGAAGCCGGACTGTGATCACAGCTGATGGGCGGTTCTTACATGTCTTGGTGGTTGTGGAGTGGCCACAACAGGGCTGGTTTTCACAACCTGCAGGTGGCACCGGGAAATCTCCCACAAGGACAGTCGAACTTTAGGATGCTTTGGGCTGATCCTGCATTGAGCAGAGGGTGGGATTAGATGGCCTGTATGGCCCCTTCCAACTCTATGATTCTATGATTCTATAATTCTAACTCCTGGTGACCAAGACCAGCTCCCCGGAGAATATGACTGCTGTGCAAGGCTGCCGGTAGCGTCTGGCGTTGTACCCCGCTGAAGTCCCTCCCTGAAGGCCGCCCTCCCCATGCTCCGCCCACCCCCAAATCTTTGGGGATTTCCAAGCCTGTTGTGGAAACACACGAGGTGTTATGGAACGAAATCTGCCGGACATAGCTGGCTGGCTGTGAAGAGGCCACAAGTTGTGGGGTCCTAGTGCAACTGTTACTTGGAGTTGAAGGCCAAAGTAGGAACAAGCGTTGGGAGAATCCGGGCAACAGTCTGAAAGGGCAGACTGGCAGCTTCCACCAGCAGGCATTCTTAGGATCATAGAATCCTAGAGTGGGATGGGGCCATCCAGGCCATCTAGTCCACTCCCTGCTCAATGCAGGATCAGCCTCAAGCATCCAGGAGAAGGATCTGTCCAGCCACTGCTGGAAGACGGCCAGTGAGGGGGAGCTCCCCACCTCCTTAGGCAGCCCCTTCCCCTGCTGAACTAGACTCCTAGAATCCTAGAGTTGGAAGGGGCCATCCAGGCCATCTAGTCCCACCCCCTGCTCAGTGCAGGATCAGCCTCCAGCATCCAGGAGAAGGATCTGTCCAGCCGCTGCTTGAAGACTGCCAGTGAGGGGGAACTCCCCACCTCCTTAGGCAGCCCCTTCCACTGCTGAACTAGACTCCTAGAATCCTAGAGTTGGAAGGGGCCATCCAGGCCATCTAGTCCCACCCCCTGCTCAGTGCAGGATCAGCCTCCAGCATCCAGGAGAAGGATCTGTCCAGCCGCTGCTTGAAGACTGCCAGTGAGGGGGAACTCCCCACCTCCTTAGGCAGCCCCTTCCACTGCTGAACTAGACTCCTGGAATCCTAGAGTTGGAAGGGGCCATCCAGGCCATCTAGTCCCACCCCCTGCTCAGTGCAGGATCAGCCTCCAGCATCCAGGAGAAGGATCTGTCCAGCCGCTGCTTGAAGACTGCCAGTGAGGGGGAACTCCCCACCTCCTTAGGCAGCCCCTTCCACTGCTGAACTAGACTCCTGGAATCCTAGAGTTGGAAGGGGCCACCCAGGCCATCTAGTCCCACCCCCTGCTCAGTGCAGGATCAGCCTCAAGCATCCAGGAGAAGGATCTGTCCAGCCGCTGCTTGGAGACGGTCTGAGGAGGAGCTCCCCACCTCCTTAGGCAGCCCCTTCCCCTGCTGAACTAGACTCCTAGAATCCTAGAGTTGGAAGGGGCCATCCAGGCCATCTAGTCCCACCCCCTGCTCAGTGCAGGATCAGCCTCCAGCATCCAGGAGAAGGATCTGTCCAGCCGCTGCTGGAAGACGGCCAGTGAGGGGGAGCTCCCCACCTCCTTAGGCAGCCCCTTCCACTGCTGAACTACTCAGACTGTGAAAATTCTTTTCCTGATATCTAGCTGATATCATTCTACACGTAGTTTAAACCTGTTCCTGCAGGTCCTCTCTTCTGCTGCCAACAGGAACCTCTCCTGGCCCTCCTCCTTGGGACAGAAGAAATCGCGTCACTTCTCAACTTGCTCTCCTCCAGGCTGAACATCCCCAAGTCCCTCAGCCTTTCCTCACAAGGCTTGGTCCCTTGGCCCCCCTGGATTATCCTGGTCACTCTCCTCTGTCCCCTCTCCATTTTGTCCACATCCTTTTTGAAGAAAAGCCTCCAGAACTGCACACAGGACTCCAGGTGGGGTCAGACAGCAGGACTAGGATATCGTGCTATTTTGATATAGTGCCTCTGTTGATATGGCCCAAGATCGCCTTTGCCTTCTTTACCTCCGCATCACCCTGTCTGTTCATATTTAGCTTCCGGTCCACAAGGACCCCAAACTCTCGTTCACACACACAGCTACCCAGAAGTGCCTCTCCCATCCAGCCCGCGTGCTTCACATTTCTGTGACGCAGATATCGAACTCTGCACTTCTCCCTACTGAATTGCGTCTTGCTCTCATTTGCCCACTTTCCCAACCTGTTCAGATGTACTTACTGCCGTCGATGGGCAGTGGTACAGGATTAGCTCAGGTGGATCGTCTGATTTGGGAGAACTGGTTTGGCTTGGCATGCCTGCTGTGACTTACTCCAACCAGCAATCTTGGCAAAGTAAGGACTTAGCTCCTGACTCAGAGAACTCAAATGGGCAGGGGCCAGGGTTGTCAACTTCCAGGTCATGCCTGGAGACATCCCCTCCTCCCTCGCTTTTGCAGTCGATCTCAGGATGACAGAGATCCATTCCCAGGAGGAAGTGGCTGTACCCTCCTGAGGACCCTGCCTGGCCTCCACGCCCCACATGTGCAGGTATTTCCCCACCTAAAGCTGACCACCCTAACAGAGGCGTTTGGGAACATTGTGACATTCACAGTTCCCTGTAATGTTCACACCAGGTCAGGACGCCCAGAAGAAGAAGAAGAAGAAGAAGAAGAAGAGTTGGTTCTTATATGCCGCTTTTCCCTACCCGAAGGAGGCTCAAAGCAGCTTACAGTTGCCTTCCCTTTCCTCTCCCCACAACAGACACCCTGTGGGGCGGGTGAGGCTGAGAGCCCTGATATTACTGAAGAAGAAGAGCTGGTTCTTATATGCCACTTTTCTCTACCCGAAGGAGTCTCAAAGCGACTTACAGTTGCCTTCCCATTCCTCTCCCCACAACAGACACCCTGTGGGGTGGGTGAGGCTGAGAGAGCGCTGATATCACTGCCCGGTCAGAACAGTTTTATCAGAGCTGTGGCGAGCCCAAGGTCACCCAGCTGGTTGCATGTGGGGGAGCGCAGAATCGAACCCGGCATGCCAGATTAGAAGTCCACACTCCTAACCACTACACCAAACTGGCTCTACCAAAGTGTAGCTCTATGATCTCTGGAACATCCTTCATCTTTTCCAAACTTTTTTGGTAGATGGAACCTCTCCAGCGGTTGAATGTTCCCTCTTTCAGTTGACAATAGCTTTGGCCACCGTCTTGCCTGAGTCCTATTTCCTCTGTGTGGTCGGTTGTATTCTCTTTCAGGGGGCTTCTTGTATATTGTTTCTTCTGGTATTCTTTGTTTCTCCCCCCCCTTCCCCCCGCCTTTGAGATCTTTTGTGCGTAGGGGGGGAAATATGAAAATCTAGGCTTATGATTACATGTTTTTGTGGCCAAGCGGAAAATGCTGAAAGCAGCTCTGGAAGAAAGAGAGTTATGAAAATAGCCCTGTCTCCGCAGTTTCATTACTTATGTGGCCGGTTTTGTTCCCCCCCCCCCTCCTCCTCCTTGCAAAACTTCGCACGTGGCAATAAGTTCTGGGCATGCCTCGGTTCTGCTCAAAATCACGTTGGCCACGGAGGGTTCCTTTCGGTTAATACGCTTGATTTAAATCCCTGCTTTTCGGTGGGTGCACCCACCCCTCCCCGCCTCTTAAATATTTCTTCTCCCCCCCCCCCAAACAATATTGCTCTTTTCGTTCACCGAAGCGGTGGCAGAGGAGGCATTGAGGTTAATCTGTAAATGACAGGCAGGTCCTCCCGATAGTAATTGCTAGGTCCCCCAGCATCCGGCCTGGGTTTCTTTTCTGTTTTGTTTTGCAAAGGTAACTTCAGACGGATTTTTGTCTGCTCGACTCCTAAGTGCACTTATTATAATTAGCCTCTTGCCGTCTGCAGATCATCTTGAAGGGCAGGTTATTTTGCTGCTTCTTTTTCCATTGGGGGGTGGGAGGCGGGGGGGGCGGGCGGAATCTGTTTCGGGTTAGCGAAACGTCGTTCCGGTGGAGACCTGGAATCTTAAGATTCCCTCCCCCCTCCTTTCCCCCCCTTCTTGGCTGTCGCTATCGAAATATATAATTATGCCGTCAAATATCCAGCGCTCTTCATGAGAACTTGGCTCCCCTCCCGGCCCTGGTATAGCATTTACTTTCTCGTTGTCATTAAAGAGGCCGTCGGATCGAGTGAGATCTGACAAAATAGCGGGAGGCATCACTCGGGGAGGCTGGGAGGGGCGAGGGAGGGTGGGGTGGGGGGCAAGAGAACACAGGAGGAGAGCGGCCGGGGGGGGGGGGAGAATAAAGTACAGAAGCGACTTATTAGAATCTTTTTCATACTGTTCCATGTATTATTTATATGTTTGATGTAAACCGCCCTGAGCCTCCGGGGAGGGCGGTATAGAAATATAATAAATAAATAAATAAATAAATAAATAAATAAATAAATAAATAAATAAATAAATAATACTACAAAACTGCCATTTAGAAAAAGGATATACATAGAATAGCAATACATATCTTTTTCTTTTATCTCATCTTTACGTAGGCTTTCTATATTACGTGAAACCCTGGGGTTTCTTGACAGCCCTGGACGGGTTTCTGAATTGGTGGGAGTTATTAATTTATGTATATATTTAATTAGTTAAGAGCCTCTTGTGGCGCAGAGTGATAAGGCAGCTGTCTGAAAGCTTTGCCCATGAGGCTGGGAGTTCGATCCCAGCAGCCAGCTCCAGGTTGACTCAGCCTTCCATCCTTCCGAGGTCGGTAAAATGAGTACCCAGCTTGCTGGGGGGTAAACGGTGATGACTGGGGAAGGCACTGGCAAACCACCCCGTATTGAGTCTGCCAAGAAAACGCTAGAGGGCGTCACCCCGAGGGTCAGACATGACTCGGTGCTTGCACGGGGGATACCTTTACCTTTACCTTAATTAGTTAAATATTTATCTGGTGCTTTGACCATATATCATCATGTTGACCCAGTCCCCCCCTCCCCAAATGGCCAGTGACAGGCCTGGAGGGGGTGGGAAGGGAAGGGGCCCCGGGTGGGCGTGTCCACAGCTTTGCTTCCCGACCAGATTCTGCACGATCGGGCCACTTCTGGGGTTTCTTGAAACCTGAAGAATGTTTCAGGGATGTTTCAATGGCAAAAAAAGTCGAGCTTAACGGCACAGACCCTATACTTCCTTTCCATTTTAGTTAGCATATGGAGTCTAAAGATGACATTTCTTTTCATCTCAGTTTCTACTGCTCAATATAGTCTAGTATAGGACTCAGTTTTCTTCTGAATTCCCCTGTTGATTTGTTATGTACCAAATAAAGTTTTGTAATTGTTTATTTATTTATTGTATTTATATACCACCCTCCCCAAAAGCTCAGGGCCGTTCACACAAAACAGAAACGATACAGATAACTAAGTTTAACAATAATTCAGTGAATATGGCAAACAACATAGTAGAACAATAAAATAATATGGTGAACATTCCCTCAGTTTATTTAGCCAATCCGTAATATCTGGTGTTCATTCTTTTTTCCATCTTGATGCAGCAGCTGTTACCATATATTTAACATTTTAATATCAATATTAAATTTTAATATTGTAATATTATTTTAATATTTTCTGGTGCCCTATTTAATAACATACATTTGGGATCCAACAACAATTTAACTTTCAGTATCTTTTGCATCTCATCACCAATCATAATCCAATATTTCTTGGCTTTCTGGCAGGTCCACCACATATGTTGGAATGATACATTTGTATTTTACTATTTCTAACAACTGCCATTATAACTGTTAGTAATTCTTATTAAAACATTTTTCATTAGTATTATTAGAATTTCTTTTTAAATATTTGCTGTAAGTATTTGTTCCTGGTTTTTCATGTGCCCTGTCTCAAGAGATGAGTACCATAACTTTAAACCAAAGAAATCCAGTGCATGGGGTTTCTGCTAAATTGTAGCTTTGATGGTGTTCATGGCCAAAAGTATTCATCCAAAGGAGGACGGAAGAAAAAAAAGAGCTGGTTTTTATATCCTGCTTTTCTCTACTTGAAGGAGTCTCACCCCCTATCTCTACTCATTTTCTTTATTCTCCCAAACGTTATGAATTTGTTCTACTTCTGTTCTTGCCTGGGCTTCCTTGTAGGTCTCCCATCCAAATATGAACCAGGGCTGGCCCTGCTTAGCATCTGTAACCTGATGAGATCAGGCTAGGCTGGGCTTCCACATCAAATTCTCTAAGTAAATAGCACTAATTTTGCTTTCGGAGCCAAAGAAGCAAAAGGAAAAAGGATGGACGGAGGGGACAGAAACAAGCATTTTCTGACTTGCCTCGACCTCCTTAGGCTTCCCTGTTCCTTGGGTAAAGAGGCGGCATAGAAATGTGAAAAATAAATAAATATAATAAGTTCAAAAACCTGTCTATGTGCAGGTGCTCCCAATGAGACAGGGCCTCCTGCCACCTAGTGTCAACATGGAATTCCTCTGCCTTCGCAAAGCTCCCAGCGAATGATCTAACAGAGAGCGAGCATGGTGTCCTGGCTCAAGAGCGAGTTTGATTCCTCGCTCCCCCACATGCAGCCAGCTGGGTGACCTTGGCTCTCTCAGCTCTCTCGGCCTCACCTCCCTCACAGGGTGTCTCTCGTGGGGTCAGGAAGAGAAAGGTGTCTGTAAGCCACTTTGGGACTCCTTCGGGTAATGGAAAACAGGATGTGAAAAAAACGCTCTTCTTCAGTTTGGTGTAGTGGTTAGAAGTGAGGACTTCTGATCTGGCATGCCAGGATCGATTCTGCGCTCCCCCACATGCAGCCATCAGGGTGATCTTGGGCTCCCCATGGCACTGATAAAGCTGTTCTGACCGGGCAGTGATATCAGGGCTCTCTCAGCCTCACCCACCGCACAGGGTGTCTGTTGTGGGGAGGGGAAAGGGAAGGCGACTGTAAGCTGCTTTGAGCCTCCTTCGGGTAGAGAAAAGTGGCATATAAGAACTTCTTCTTCTTCTTCTTCGACCCACATGAGGCATTCCGCACACATTGGATAATGCAAATTCCATGTTTTTTAGAAGCAGATTTTCCCGTTTCACACAGGAAAACCCAGCTGCAAATGCACGTTGTCAGCGCATTATCCAGGGTGAGCGGAATGAGCCCAGGAGTGTAGCCTCTTGAGCGTCCCAGAGAGAATCCTTGCTCTGTGTGCCTTTATTACCAAGGAGCCACACGTTCTCCTCCCAGTGCCTTGCAGTGGCCACAACTTTTCCTGAGCCTGGGGGAGAATGCCATGAAAAGTGGAGTGACCACAGGTAACCCTGTTTCTTTCTTCCTCTGGTAGAAATAGATACAACCTGTGCATTACGGGCGATGCCCAATAATATAGTCTTGAAGAAAATTGGTCAGCTTAGATCAGGCTTTGTCAGCCTGGATTTCCTGGAAGGGTTTCCTGAACAGGTGGGAGTTAATTAATTTTCAATCTATTTAAAAAATTTGTTAAACATTTATCGGGTGGTATGACCATATATGATCATGCGGACCTGCCCCCCCTCCCAAAATGGCCATTGATGGGCCTGGAGTGGGTGGGAAGGGGAGGGGCCCTGGGTGGGCGTGTCCGCAGCTCTGCTTCCCAACCATATTCTGCACGATTGCGCCACTTCTGGGGTTTCTTGAAGCCTGAACGGAATTTGTCAATGTTTCAGTGTTGAAGAGTTGAGAAAGGCTGTTCCAACCCCAAAAGAGTGGTGTATTGGTTAATTTTATTTATTTATTTATTATATTTATATACCACCCTCCCTGGAGGGGACAGCCTCTAATCCGGCGAGTTGCATTTGGTTCCCCGTTCCTCCACATGCATCCAGCTGGAGGGGGTTGGATGGAAGGGGAAGGGGCCCTGAGTGGGCGTGTCCACAGCTCCGCTTCCCATCCGTATTCTGCACCATTGCGCCACTTCTGGGGTTTCTCGATGGTAAAAAAGTTGAGGAAGGCTGGCTTAAACTTCCTTTATTCCAAAAGATGTATAGGAGAGTGAAATAATATTTTTTTTCTCAATTATTGTTCTGTAAAGAGAAGTTTAGTGTACCAGATTGTATTATAAAAGAAGAAAACTTATTCCTGTTCTTGATTGTATTTTGGAATGTTACCAAGGCTGATATGTTCTATTCTCAGGGCCGGAGACAATTGTTTATATCATGCCATTGTTTATGTTACCCGAGGACTGAGAAAGAAGGGGAAATCGCCTCTTGTAACCTTTTTTCCGGTGACTTAGCATAATGGCAATGGGGTGGTCCTGTGAGATGTGCAAGGGGGTGGAGACCCAGGTTATTGGTTTGACCCGAAAACCATCATCTTTCCCTGCCTTCAATGAAATATTATGAAATCTCATGCAATCCTTTGTTCAACACGCAGGCTTTTTGGGGAAACCTCCCTGTGTCATTTTGTTCTGCTGCAGTTGAATAAAATTATTACAATTTTAGAGAGCCAGTTTGGTGTAGTGGTTAGGAGTGCAGACTTCTAATCTGGCAAGCCGGGTCTGATTCTGCACTCCCCCACATGCAGCCAGCTGGGTGACCTTGGGCTTGTCACAGTCTTGATAGAGCTGTTCTGACCGAGCAGGAATCTCACGGCTCTCTCAGCCTCACCCACCCCACAGGGTGTCTGTTGTGGGGAGAGGAATGGGATGGCGACTTTGAGCCTTCTTCGGCTAGGGAAAAGCGGCATATAAGAACCAACTCTTCTTCTTCTTCTAAAAAGTTTTTCAGTCCAGTGGTCACTCTGTTTAGGTGCGGCACACTAGGCAAACGATTCCAAAATGCCCAGACCAGGCCCTGAGTAATCACAAGAGATTCAGTTTTAATATTTTTACTGGAACTCTAGTCTCCACTCATAATTTACTGACGAGCAGCTGGTTTGACTTGGAGCGTGCCACAAAATTATCTTTATAGTTCTGGGTGCTGATGTTGATAGATCTTTAACACTGGAGGGCAATGCCTATTAAAACAAAGATATTTGGGTCCGAAGAAGAATTATCGAAACAAGCCGAACCAACTGCTTTTCACTACATTACAGGCGGGGACTGTAATTAAAGTTAAGAACATTAAAACTGAATCCATCGGAATAACGAATATCTAAGTTGCCAACTGTATCAACCACTTTTCTTCAAGACGCCTTCATATTACTGTGTATAGCCAGTAATACACAGACTGAGTCTTTTTCTGTTGCTGGGATCTGTACTTCCTTTTTTGGATATTCTCTTTCTTCCTCGGAATCCCCCTTTCGTGGTACTGTCCAAGGAAGTGGGTGGAGCTAGGGGGGATGTCTGCCCAGCAGGGTTTCTGATTGGCTGTGCAGATCAAAAGTAAACTGAGTGGTGTTTGGTTAGGGGAGGGACCTCAGTGGGCCATAACTTAGAACTGTGCCTGCCCATGAAAGCTCATATACCTTGAATAAAACTTTGTTCGTCTTAAAGGTTCCCGCGGAACTCTCAGTGGGTTATAAGGTCTTAAGGTCCATCTTCTATAATGAACACATCTCTTTTGTCCGGAGATCAGATTTGATTCCGGGAAATTTCCTGGCCTCCCCCTACCCAGGGGGAGTCTCCTTCTGCCACAGAACAGCATTGCCACTAGCAGAACGGCCAGGCAGGATTGGTCTGCCGTTTGATCTGCCTGCCGCTTGCCGTTTCATGCCAATCCCAAGAGGGGCTTCTTTTGCGGAGGCTGCAGTTTGAAAGAAGCGGCTCCCGTTTGTTCCCCTCGGAGAATCCCAAGGGAGGAGAAATGCTTATCTTGCATAATAACTTCCTTGTAACAACTTCCTTAGCACTCCCCCCCTTCCCCCTTCCCCCTTCCCCCTTCCCGGAGTCTGAATGCCACTTAGAGATCTGTACTCTCCAGCCCAGGTCAGTTAACTCCTTCTGATTCGAGGAGTCATCTTGACCACCCGGCACCGACTCAGGGGCCTTGAGCTCAGAATTAGGCCCATGAAACTGTCCAAATGGAAGCCCTTCCCTTTGACTTTCCCCCTCGCCCTGATTCCAGGAGGGAATTAAACCCACTTTTTGCTTGTTTGTGTGTTCTGACTCGTTTTTGCTTTCTTTCTGGAAATCCTATCATGCTGTTGCGGGCGGGGGAACAATAAAACCCGGATTTCGTAACGAATAGGAAAAACAGGCCTCCGTTTTTTGACAGGAGCCAAAGAAGAACAGATCCCATAAAATGTTGACAAAGCCGGAGGCGGGTTTTTAAGCCGTACTTTTCTTCTCTGATCCCGGTCTGAAACAAACTGGAGTTTGGTTTTACCTGTGAAGCGAAACGGGGAGGGAGAATAGGTTGTTCCACTTCGAACTGTGTGTGGGGAGGGGGCGTTGGCATTTGTACTGCTTGACGAGGATGATGATGTTATCCGTTCAGTCGTGTCCGACCCTCGGTGATTCTATAGCACAGCCTTCGCCATGCTCCCGTCTCTGACTGCTTCTTTTAATTGGTTCATGGCCATCCCTGTATCGACTTTGGTCGTGTCGAGCCAGCGGATCTTTTGGCGACCACGTTTCCTTCTGCCGCTGACCATGCCGAGCATTAATGATCCTTCTAATGGGCCTGGGTACGTGGGGAGGGGTCACTGGTATTTGTACTGCTTGCTTGTGTTTAAATGAGATCAGGACCCTCGCTCCTAATGAAAGCGCTCCAGACTGTAAGCTGGACAGGGGAGGTGATGGGGGGTTAATTTTAATGAATTGCCATCTTTTATGTGTGAGAGCCTCTTGTGGCGCAGAGTGGTAAAGCAGCAGACATGCAGTCTGAAAGCTCTGCCCATGAAGCTGGGAGTTCGATCCCAGCGGCCGGCTCAAGGTTGACTCAGCCTTCCATCCTTCCGAGGTCGGTAAAATGAGTACCCAGCTTGCTGGGGAGTAAATGGTAATGACTGGGGAAGGCACTGGCAAACCACCCCGTATTGAGTCTGCCATGAAAACGCTGGAGGGCGTCACCCCAAGGCTCAGACATGACCCGGTGATTGCACAGGGGATACCTTTACCTTTACCTTTATGTGTAGGGATTTTAAGGGTTGTTGTTTTATTCTTTTATTGTAAAGCGCCGTGAGTCTTTGAGAGCGCGGTATAGAAGTTAAAATATGAATGAACGAACGAACGAACGAACGAACATATTAGGATTGCCCTCCTGTAGGTGGGATTTGGAGATCCCCCAGAAAGATGGCTGATCTCCCCATTACAGAGATCATTTTCCCCAGAGAAAATGGCTGATTAGGAGGGGGCATTCTGTACATAGTAGTTGACGGGGATATTACTCCTCTCCAAGCCCCTCCCTCCCTCGGCCTCCCCCACCCCATGAATCCCAAGGAATTTTCCTACCTGAAGTTTTGAACTATCAATTGGATATCTACTCTTTTTGGGATTTTATAGCAGTAGTTCCTGCATCGGCAGGAGGTCAGGTTAGATGAGCTTGTCGGTCCCTTCCACTCTCACGTAAATTAAATAAAAAACAGATCCATTACAAGTGTCAGTGAATCCAAAGAAATGGTATTTCAGTGGTTGAATTAATAATTGTTAATTGTTTCAAGGCTATTGTGTCCAATTGTGTCTTGTTATCTGCCCTGAGCTGGCTTGCCCGGAGGGGCAGCCATATAAATTCAATCAATCAATATTTTTTGGACAGACTGGCTGGAAATAAATCTGGTAGACCAATTATGCATGGCGTTGTCCATGAGCATGGACAACTCCGTGGTAGGAAAGGTCCACCATAGCTCATGGCGGCGACAGCAGCAGAGGGGGTGGGGGGCAGGGGGATCCCTGTGGCGGTGTAGACACGGCCTTTTCAGCTCCACAGCACTGCGAAGCCAAACAGAGTAATAGGTTTGGGGGAGGAGCCAGTGCTCAAATGAACGGAACTGAAACAGTTTGGATCGTGGATGCTAAGCAGGGTTGGACCGGGACAGTATTTGGATGGGAGACCACCAAGGAACTCCAGGGTAGGTATGCATTGGCTGGCAGTGTCAAATTGCCCCTGTTTTTCTCTTCCTCTGAAAACCTATGGAGTTTTCACACGTCGGCTGAGATTTGACAACACTTTCCACGACCTTCTATGATCGCAGCTACTTAACGACAACGCCAGATTGCAGTCCCTTGTGGATGATACTCATTTGTCTTTCTTTCAGTTTATACCTCCTTTTTAGCCCAGCTTTCTCCCCCGGGGGACCCAAAGTCGCTCACCCAGTTCTCCTCCGAGCATCATGGTTCACATTCTTGCCGAACCAAACCAAAGCATTTTATTTTGGGGAAATGCCAAACTTCGGCCAATGCACAAATCCATCTGTCTGGATTCTGTTCCGTTGTGCGCATTCTGAAAAAGGAGAGGAGAGCCAGGGGGACTTGGGATCGTGCCTCACGTTCGGTGACATCCCCCCCTCGTCCCCCAGAGTGTATCGGAGCCCGATTTAGTCACGGACTGTGGTCGTGGCGTGTAATCTATCCTCTGCCGTACAGCACAACTGCCTTGGCGGATTCCAGCTTCTTGCAGGGGGGGGGGGCCTTGACTGTAGTGTCCTTGCCAGGCAGCAGGGTCTGCTCAAGGATGTGAAAGTGCTTACTTGCAGTTGTTTCTGGGAGGGAGGTGGGAGAGATGATTGATTTGTTCTATCTGGACGGTTTCGGGCCTGGAAACCCGAGCGCAGCAGAAAAATGGGCTGGCTGTTTTGGCGAATCAGGGTGTTGAGAGGACAGGCAGCTGGCCGATGACCTCAGGAGAATGAGGGAGGGGGGGGACCAGGTGCCTCGGCCCTGCCTTGCCCGAAAGCGCAGCAGGCGGAAGCAAGTCCGTGCCAAAAGGGGGGCTTCCCACGGGACTGAGTGCAGCTTCGAGCCGCAGCAAGCAGTCTCTTGCCCTTACGGACAGAGGGCAGGAAACCTAATTTCTAGTGTGTGTGTGTGTTTGTGTTTTTTTGGGGAGGGCAAAAAAACATTGTGCTTCTTTCTGCCGTGTTAAAACCTGGCCAAAGCCATCCTAGTCGTAGAGACAAGCAACAGAATGTGGAGCGTGGAGGGGTGAGATCACCGCGGTAATCTGAGACAACCAAGACTGTGAATATAGATATATATATATATATTAAAAAAATTAGTTGCCCTGCATAACCAAGGCCTTCACTAAGTGGCTGCACCTGTCAAACTCCCCAGGATTAAAAAAAAACAAACAAACAAACAAGTGCCAAGTTAACACTGCTCATGCATTAAAATTATGCATTAAAACACACTTCTCTTGGATGCTTTAGGATGCTCAGGGCTGATCCTGCGTTGAGCAGGGGGTTGGACTAGATGGCCTGTATGGCCCCTTCCAACTCTAGGATTCTGTGATTCTATGGCCTGTATGGCCCCTTCCAATTCTATGATTCTATGATTCTATGGCCTGTATGGCCCCTTCCAACTCTAGGATTCTGTGATTCTATGGCCTGTATGGCCCCTTCCAACTCTATGATTCTGTGATTCTATGGCCTGTATGGCCCCTTCCAACTCTATGATTCTATGATTCTATGGCCTGTATGGCCCCTTCCAACTCTATGATTCTGTGATTGTATGAAAATCAGAATCAAAGAGGAGGACAGTTAAGACGATGAGATGCTTGGAGCAACTCTCCTATGCAGAAAGATTGAAGAATCGGGGCCGTGTCCGTGTAGAAAAGAGACAACTAAGGGGGACTTGATAGAAATTTAAAAACTTGTGCACGGGTGGAGATAGTTGACAAAGTGCAATATTCCTCCCGCTTCTCAAACTGGAGGGCATCAGATGAAGCTGATGGGCAGTAGGTTCAGGGTGGATAAAAGGAAATACCACTTTACACTGTGAGCGATTATTAAAATGAAGAATTTGCTGGCCGAGAGTGTCTTGATGGCCACAGGAATAAGCCGCTTTAAAAGAAGATTAGGTAGATTAATGGAGAAGTCTAAAAGTGGCTACTTGCCATGGTGGTTGAGGGGAACCTCCACATTCAGAAGCAGCAAACCTTGAATCTCAGTGCCTGGAGTCAACATCCGGGGGAGCACTTGTCTTCTGTGCCCTGTTGTGGGACCTGCAGAGTAACTATCTAGTCAACAAGTGAAACAGGATGCTGGGCACCATGTTACTTAATTAAAAGTTTTAAAGAAGGTGGTGAGCTGTTAATACAAATGGGAAAGGACGCATTTGTGTAACTGGCACAGTTTTCGTTTTCTCTACTTTATCTGCATACTCTGCCCTTTCTCCCTCCCTTCAAATATTTCTTTTCAATTCTTCCTTCCTTCATCCTTCCCTCCCTCCGACTATTCCTCCCTCCAATTATTTCCTTGTTTTCGATTCTTCCTTCCTCCCCCTTCCTTCCTTCAATTATTCTTTCAATTCTTCCTCCCTCCCTTCATTCAGTTATTCCTTCCTTCCTTCCTCTCCCTCCCTCTCATCCAGAATTCAAATTCTCCTTCCTTCCTTCCTTCCTTCCTTCCTTCCTTCCTTCCTTCCTTCCTTCCTTCCTTCCTTCCTTCCTTCCTTCCTTCCTTCCTTCCTTCCTTCCTTCCTTCCTTCCTTCCTTCCTTCCCTTCCCTTCCCTTCCCTTCCCTTCCCTTCCCTTCCCTTCCCTTCCCTTCCCTTCCCTTCCCTTCCCTTCCCTTCTCTCCTTCCCTTCCCTTCCCTTCCCTTCCCTTCCCTTCCCTTCCCTTCCCTTCCCTTCCCTTCCCTTCCCTAAATTATTTCTTTTCAATTATTTTCAATGCTTCCTTCCTCTCTTCTTTCAATTTTTCCTCCCTCCCTCCCTCCCTCCCTCCAATTATTTCTTCTTTAATTTCTTCCTTCTTCCCTTACTCCAGGAATGCCCTGGAGTCGAGTGAGTGCTCCCCCTGGGTTATGCAGCCTTTCCTCGGAGTTTGGATTACGTCGTTAGCTGTTACTAGAGCCAACTTTCCTGATTGCTCTACATCAGGGGTAGTCAAACTGCGGCCCTCCAGATGTCCATGGACTACAATTCCCATGAGCCCCCTGCCAGCATTCGCTGGCAGGGGGCTCTTGGGAATTGTAGTCCATGGACATCTGGAGGGCCGCAGTTTGACTACCCCTGCTCTACATCATGGTGTAGTGGTTAAGGGGGGGCAGCTTCTAATCTGGTGATCTGGGTTTGATTCCTTACTCCTCTACATGCAGCCAGCTGGGGACTGGGGACTAGTCGCAGTCCTAATAGAGTTGTCCTCATAGAGCAGGCCTGTCAGGGCTCTCTCAGCCCCGTCTACCTCATGTTGTGAGGAAAGGAAGGAGATTGCAAGCCGCTTTGAGACTCTTTAAGGTAGTGAAAAGCGGGGCATAAAAAACAATCCTTTCTCCACAATGGAAAAACGAGAAAAGACCGATCAATCGATTTATTGACTAGCTTCCACATCTTATGGCTGTGCCCGCTTCCCTTAAAGGGCGTGCCATCACGTTCAGGATTCCTCAAAGCCTGGGAAATATTTCAGAGATCCCTCCAGGGTCAAAAAGTCAAAAAGGCTGATTCACATTGCAGGCCTCCTTTCCAGTTTTGTAGTGTCAAATCATGGCAATCATTTTAAAAGGCCAATCTTGCAGCAGAAATCTATTTTTATGCTCCTCGTTCCTAGACTAGCCCTACAGCACGGGTAGTCAACCTGTGGTCCTCCAGATGTTCATGGACTACAATTCCCAAGAGCCCCTGCCAGCGCTTGCTGGCAGGGGCTCATGGGAATTGTAGTCCATGAACATCTGGAGGACCACAGGTTGATTACCCCTGCCCTACAGCATCACCACTTCCATCTGTGTGAGGGCCCCAAGAAGGGCAGAACTGAGAAGGTCTCGCTTGGAATGCCCCACTCACCCTGCCCAGGGTCAAGCGGGGAATGCAGTGGAGGTGGAGCCTGTGGAGGGTGGAGTTTGGGGAGGGGCGGAACTTCACTGAGTTATAATACCATAGAGTCTACCGTCCAATGTGGCCGCTTTCTCCAGATTGATCTGATATCTGTTGCCTAAAGAGTCATTGTAATGATCATAGAATCATAGAGTTAGAAGGGGCCATACAGGCCATAGAATCACAGAATCATAGAGTTGGAAGGGGCCATACAGGCCATAGAATCATAGAATCACAGAATCATAGAGTTGGAAGGGGCCATACAGGCCATCTAGTCCAACCCCCTGCTCAACGCAGGATCAGCCCAAAGCATCCTAAAGCATCCAAGAAAAGTGTGTATCCAACCTTTGCTTGAAGACGGCCAGTGATAGAAGCTCTCCGGATGCCGTCTGGAGGTTGGCAACCCAAGGGAGGGGAGGGGATTTCAAAATGGCTGAGGGGATTTCAAAATCCTTTCTGAATTCCTCCCCCCAGCCCCACCCAAGGTGCTCCTGGGTTGTGACAGTCTATTTTTTTTAAGCACAGCATTTCACAATTACGTTCCTTAGCTGGGGGGAACCGAATATTCACAATTCGCACAACGGAGTAACCGGAACCGCCTTCAAACGAACAAGGCTGTCGTTTCCCCCCCCCCCCCTTCCCTGTCGGGCGGTTTAAGGGACGTGCCAAAAACTAAGCCTTCTAAAGTTGAAAGCGACATTCTTCGTTTCTCCCTTTGTTTTTCCGGTGGGCGAATCAGGAGGGGGCGTTTTAATATTAAAGGCGTGGGAGTCGCTAGGGGTAGGAAAAACCCCTTTCTTGTGTCCATTGGGCCCATCTCGTCTCAGGTTCCCCGTGGGAAAATGCCGCACAAGGAACTGCTTTGTAAAGGAGGACGGGGCGGCCTCGAGAGAGCCCAAAAACCCGGTGGGGAGACGATGGGGGGGGTGCATGCTTGGGTTTTCTTTCTCATTGCCAAAGTCTAAGAACAGGGAGGATTTGCTGCAGGAGGGGATCTGTCCCAGGCCTCCAGCTTCAAGGCCAGAGCAGCGGATTAGGGGAATTCAGTGGATCAGCGAAAGTAGGCGCCATGCTGTTTTCGTGGGAGGAGCCTGCCTCTGAATTCCTGATGCGGGAGACCAACAGGAAGGGGAGGGCTTGGCCTTGGTGGCCTTCCTGTGGCCTTGGTGGCCTTCCTGTGGCCTTCCTGGTCTTTGATTGATCCAACAAGGAACTTGTCGAGATGTTGCCTTATCTCCTACATAAATCTGCCTTATACGGAAGAAGAGTTGGGTTTGATATCCCGCTTTTTGCTGCCCAAAGGAGTAAGTGGGGCTGAGAAAGCTGGGTGTAGTGGTTAGGAGTGCGGACTTCTAATTTGGTGAGCTGGGTTTGATTCCCCGCTCCCCCACATGCAGCCAGCTGGGTGACCTTGGGCTGGTCACAGCACTGAGAAAGCTGTTCTGACCCAGCAGTGGTATCAGAGCTCTCTCAGCCTCACCCACCTCACAGGGTGTCTGTTGTGGGGAGAGGAAAGGAAAGGCGAATATAAGCTGCTTTGAGACTCCTTCAGGGAGAGAAAAGCGGCATCTAAGAACCAACTCTTCTTCAGTAATATCAGGGCTCCCTCAGCCTCATCTTACAGTCACCCATCCTCTTCCCATAACAAGCCCCTGTGAGGTAGGCGAGACAGAGAGCTCTGAGAGAACTGGACTGGCCCAAGGTCTCCCAGCTGGTTTCATGTGGTGGAGGCATGGGGAATCCAACTCGGTTCTGTTAGAGGCCACCGCTGATTCCTAGCATCCATCTCTACGGATTGCAGGGGGTAGGGTGAGGTGGGAGAGGTTTCCAGTGGAAGAGGCGGGATACATAGGGGCTCCACAACATGGGACACCTCCCTCCGCCGTGCGTGATTCTGCAGCATGCCTGACCTTGGCGGCAAGCAGTGTCCTTGGCCATTTTGGTGATCTGGGGCCAAGGGACCAAGCCCTATGAAGACAGGTTGAGGGACGTGGGAATGTTCAGCCTGGAGAAAAGGAGGTTGAGAGGGGACATGATAGCCCTCTTTAAGTATTTGAAAGGTTGTCACTTGGAGGAGGGCAGGATGCTGTTTCCGTTGGCTGCAGAGGAGAGGACACGCAGTAATGGGTTTAAACTTCAAGTACAACGATATAGGCTAGATATCAGGAAAAAAAAATTTCACAGTCAGAGTAGTTCAGCAGTGGAATAGGCTGCCTAAGGAGGTGGTGAGCTCCCCCTCACTGGCAGTCTTCAAGCAAAGGTTGGATACACACTTTTCTTGGATGCTTTAGGATGCTTAGGGCTGATCCTGCGTTGAGCAGGGGGTTGGACTAGATGGCCTGTGTGGCCCCTTCCAACTCTATGATTATGTGATTCTATGATTCTATAATTTTGTCAACGTCGCATCTTTACGAAAATAACTCAACTCAATAAGTTTGCTCGTGTCTGCATATCCCCATTAGTGGGCACAACAAACCAGACGTTTGGAAAATTCCCTTCTCTCTTTTTGTAAAAGCGCCCCACGTGGTCTTGAAACGAACCTGGTTTATTATGCGCTCTTCGTGGCATCGGCACGCCGACGTCAAGGAAAGAGGCGCAACCGTGCGGGGTGCTTCTACTGGTGGTCCCGCATCCTCCCGCCAGCGCCGCAGCTGTTTTGGGTTTCCCGGCACGGCGAGTCGACGGGCGGCCTGCGAGTTTACGCTCGCGCTGCCAAGTCGAGAGTAATGAGATGACTCAGCCTTCCCCGGAGTGAGTTGGCCCAAGACGGGAGGAATGAAAACAGCCTGGCCTCATTTTGGGTGGTTTTTGCCGTGAAGCTGTGAAAGCTGCTTCTCATTTGGGGCGGGTGTGTTTGAGGACAAAGGCAGCCCCTTGTCCGTTCGGCACCTGATTGGAACCGGCCGTCTGTCCAGGGGGCCCAGCTAGGGTGGTCAACTCCAGATTGGGAAATACCTGGAGATTTGGGGGGTACAGCCAGAGGTAGGCAATGTTTGGGGGTGGCGAAAGACCCCAGTAGATGGTCTGACCCAGCAGGGCTCTCCTGATGTCCTTAGGAAGGCCTCGGCCTCTCTGCCCTGTTGCTGGCCCTCCAGAGGAACTGGCTGGCCTCTGTGTGAGACAGGAGGCTGGACTGGATGGACCCCTGGTCTGACCCAGCAGGGCTCTCCTGATGTCCTTAGGAAGGCCTCGGCCTCTCTGCCCTGTTGCTGGCCCTCCAGAGGAACTGGCTGGCCCCTGTGTGAGGCAGGAGGCTGGACTGGATGGACCCCTGGTCTGACCCAGCAGGGCTCTCCTGATGTCCTTAGGAAGGCCTCGGCCGCTCTGCCCTGTTACTGGCCCTCCAGAGGAACTGGCTGGCCCCTGTGTGAGACAGGAGGCTGGACTAGAGGGACCCCTGGTCTGACCCAGCAGGGCTCTCCTGATGTCCTTAGGAAGGCCTCGGCCTCTCTGCCCTGTTGCTGGCCCTCCAGAGGAACTGGCTGGCCCCTGTGTGAGACAGGAGGCTGGACTGGATGGACAACTGGTCTGACCCAGCAGGGCTCTCCTGATGTCCTTAGGAAGGCCTCGGCCTCTCTGCCCTGTTGCTGCCCCTCCAGAGGAACTGGCTGGCCCCTGTGTGAGACAGGAGGCTGGACTGGATGGACCCCTGGTCTGACCCAGCAGGGCTCTCCTGATGTCCTTAGGAAGGCCTCGGCCTCTCTGCCCTGTTGCTGGCCCTCCAGAGGAACTGGCTGCCCCTGTGTGAGACGGGAGGCTGGACTGGAGGGACCCCTGGTCTGACCCAGCAGGGCTCTCCTGATGTCCTTAGGAAGGCCTCGGCCTCTCTGCCCTGTTGCTGGCCCTCCAGAGGAACTGGCTGGCCCCTGTGTGAGACAGGAGGCTGGACTAGATGGACCCCTGGTCTGACCCAGCAGAGCTCTCCTGATTTCCTTAGGAAGGCATCGGCATCTCTGCCCTGTTGCTGGCCCACCAGAGGAACTGGCTGGCCCCTGTGTGAGACAGGAGGCTGGACTGGATGGACCCCTGGTCTGACCCAGCAGGGCTCTCCTGATGTCCTTAGGAAGGCCTCGGCCTCTCTGCCCTGTTGCTGGCCCTCCAGAGGAACTGGCTGGCCCCTGTGTGAGACAGAAGGCTGGACTGGATGGACCCCTGGTCTGACCCAGCAGGGCTCTCCTGATGTCCTTAGGAAGGCCTCGGCCTCTCTGCCCTGTTGTTGGCCCTCCAGAGGAACTGGCTGGCCCCTGTGTGAGAAAGGAGGCTGGACTGGATGGACCCCTGGTCTGACCCAGCAGGGCTCTCCTGGTGTCCTTAGGAAGGCCTCGGCCTCTCTGCCCTGTTGCTGGCCCTCCAGAGGAACTGGCTGGCCCCTGTGTGAGATGGGATGCTGGACTGGATGGACCCCTGGTCTGACCCAGCAGGGCTCTCCTGGTGTCCTTAGGAAGGCCTCGGCCTCTCTGCCCTGTTGCTGGCCCTCCAGAGGAACTGGCTGGCCCCTGTGTGAGACCGGAGGCTGGACTGGATGGACCCCTGGTCTGACCCAGCAGGGCTCTCCTGATGTCCTTAGGAAGGCCTCGGCCTCTCTGCCCTGTTGCTGGACCTCCAGAGGAACTGGCTGGCCCCTGTGTGAGACAGGAGGCTGGACTGGATGGACCCTTGGTCTGACCCAGCAGGGCTCTCCTGATGTCCTTAGGAAGGCCTCGGCCTCTGCCCTGTTGCTGGCCCTCCAGAGGAACTGGCTGGCCCTGTGTGAGACAGGAGGCTGGACTGGATGGACCCCTGGTCTGACCCAGCAGGGCTCTCCTGGTGTCCTTAGGAAGGCCTCGGCCTCTCTGCCCTGTTGTGGCCCTCCAGAGGAACTGGCTGGCCCCTGTGTGAGACAGGAGGCTGGACTGGATGGACCCCTGGTCTGACCCAGCAGGGCTCTCCTGATGTCCTTAGGAAGGCCTCGGCCTCTGCCCTGTTGCTGGCCCTCCAGAGGAACTGGCTGGCCCCTGTGTGAGACAGGAGGCTGGACTGGATGGACCCCTGGTCTGACCCAGCAGGGCTCTCCTGATGCTCTTAGGAAGGCCTCGGCCTCTCTGCCCTGTTGCTGGCCCTCCAGAGGAACTGGCTGGCCCCTGTGTGGGACAGGAGGCTGGACTGGAGGGACCCCTGGTCTGACCCAGCAGGGCTCTCCTGGTGTCCTTAGGAAGGCCTCAGCCTCTCTGCCCTGTTGCTGGCCCTCCAGAGGAACTGGCTGGCCCCTGTGTGAGACAGGAGGCTGGACTGGATGGACCCTGGTCTGACCCAGCAGGGCTCTTCTGGTGTCCTTAGGAAGGCCTCGGCCTCTCTGCCCTGTTGCTGGCCCTCCAGAGGAACTGGCTGGCCCCTGTGTGAGACAGGAGGCTGGACTGGATGGACCCTGGTCTGACCCAGCAGGGCTCTCCTGATGTCCTTAGGAAGGCCTCGGCCTCTCTGCCCTGTTGCTGGCCCTCCAGAGGAACTGGCTGGCCCCTGTGTGAGACAGGAGGCTGGACTGGATGGACCCTGGTCTGACCCAGCAGGGCTCTTCTGGTGTCCTTAGGAAGGCCTCGGCCTCTCTGCCCTGTTGCTGGCCCTCCAGAGGAACTGGCTGGCCCCTGTGTGAGACAGGAGGCTGGACTGGATGGACCCTGGTCTGACCCAGCAGGGCTCTCCTGATGTCCTTAGGAAGGCCTCGTCCTCTCTGTCCTGTTGCTGGCTCTCCAGAGGAACTGGCTGGCCCCTGTGTGAGACAGGAGGCTGGACTGGATGGACCCCTGGTCTGACCCAGCAGGGCTCTCCTGATGTCCTTAGGAAGGCCTCGGCCTCTCTGCCCTGCTGTTGGCCCTCCAGAGGAACTGGCTGGCCCCTGTGTGAGACAGGAGGCTGGACTGGATGGACCCCTGGTCTGACCCAGCAGGGCTCTCCTGATGTCCTTAGGAAGGCCTCGGCCTCTCTGCCCTGTTGCTGGCCCTCCAGAGGAACTGGCTGGCCCCTGTGTGAGACAGGAGGCTGGACTGGATGGACCCCTGGTCTGACCCAGCAGGGCTCTTCTGATGTTCCTAGGAAGGCCTCGGCCTCTCTGCCCTGTTGCTGGCCCTCCAGAGGAACTGGCTGGCCCCTGTGTGAGACAGGAAGCTGGACTGGATGGACCCCTGGTCTGACCCAGCAGGGCTCTCCTGATGTCCTTAGGAAGGCCTCGGCCTCTCTGCCCTGTTGCTGGTCCTCCAGAGGAACTGGCTGGCCCCTGTGTGAGACAGGAGGCTGGACTGGATGGACCCTGGTCTGACCCAGCAGGGCTCTTCTGGTGTCCTTAGGAAGGCCTCGGCCTCTCTGCCCTGTTGCTGGCCCTCCAGAGGAACTGGCTGGCCCCTGTGTGAGACAGGAGGCTGGACTGGATGGACCCTGGTCTGACCCAGCAGGGCTCTCCTGATGTCCTTAGGAAGGCCTCGGCCTCTCTGCCCTGTTGCTGGCCCTCCAGAGGAACTGGCTGGCCCCTGTGTGAGACAGGAGGCTGGACTGGATGGACCCCTGGTCTGACCCAGCAGGGCTCTCCTGATGTCCTTAGGAAGGCCTCGGCCTCTCTGCCCTGCTGTTGGCCCTCCAGAGGAACTGGCTGGCCCCTGTGTGAGACAGGAGGCTGGACTGGATGGACCCCTGGTCTGACCCAGCAGGGCTCTCCTGATGTCCTTAGGAAGGCCTCGGCCTCTCTGCCCTGTTGCTGGCCCTCCAGAGGAACTGGCTGGCCCCTGTGTGAGACAGGAGGCTGGACTGGATGGACCCCTGGTCTGACCCAGCAGGGCTCTTCCGATGTTCTTAGGAAGGCCTCGGCCTCTCTGCCCTGTTGCTGGCCCTCCAGAGGAACTGGCTGGCCCCTGTGTGAGACAGGAGGCTGGACTGGATGGACCCCTGGTCTGACCCAGCAGGGCTCCCCTGATGTCCTTAGGAAGGCCTCGGCCTGTCTGCCCTGTTGCTGGCCCTCCAGAGGAACTGGCTGGCCCCTGTGTGAGACAGGAGGCTGGACTGGAGGGACCCCTGGTCTGACCCAGCAGGGCTCTCCTGATGTCCTTAGGAAGGCCTCGGCCTCTCTGTTGTTGGCCCTCCAGAGGAACTGGCTGGCCCCTGTGTGAGACAGGAGGCTGGACTGGAAGGACCCCTGGTCTGACCCAGCAGGGCTCTCCTGATGTCCTTAGGAAGGCCTCGGCCTCTCTGTTGTTGGCCCTCCAGAGGAACTGGCTGGCCCCTGTGTGAGACAGGAGGCTGGACTGGAGGGACCCCTGGTCTGACCCAGCAGGGCTCTCCTGATGTTCTTAGGAAGGCCTTGGCCTCTCTGCCCTGTTGCTGCCCCTCCAGAGGAACTGGCTGGCCCCTGTGTGAGACAGGAAGCTGGACTGGATGGACCCCTGGTCTGACCCAGCATGGCTCTCCTGATGTCCTTAGGAAGGCCTCCGCCTCTCTGCCCTGTTGCTGGCCCTCCAGAGGAACTGGCTGGCCCCTGTGTGAGACAGGAGGCTGGACTGGAGGGACCCCTGGTCTGACCCAGCAGGGCTCTCCTGGTGTCCTTAGGAAGGCCTCGGCCTCTCTGCCCTGTTGCTGGCCCTCCAGAGGAACTGGCTGGCCCCTGTGTGAGACAGGAGGCTGGACTGGAAGGACCCCTGGTCTGACCCAGCAGGGCTCTCCTGATGTTCTTAGGAAGGCCTTGGCCTCTCTGCCCTGTTGCTGCCCCTCCAGAGGAACTGGCTGGCCCCTGTGTGAGACAGGAAGCTGGACTGGATGGACCCCTGGTCTGACCCAGCAGGGCTCTCCTGATGTCCTTAGGAAGGCCTTGGCCTCTCTGCCCTGTTGCTGGCCCTCCAGAGGAACTGGCTGGCCCCTGTGTGAGACAGGAGGCTGGACTGGAGGGACCCCTGGTCTGACCCAGCAGGGCTCCCCTGATGTCCTTAGGAAGGCCTCGGCCTCTCTGCCCTGTTGCTGGCCCTCCAGAGGAACAGGCTGGCCCCTGTGTGAGACAAGAGGCTGGACTGGATGGACCCCTGGTCTGACCCAGCAGGGCTCTCCTGATGTCCTTAGGAAGGCCTTGGCCTCTCTGCCCTGTTGCTGGCCCTCCAGAGGAACTGGCTGGCCCCTGTGTGAGACAGGAAGCTGGACTGGATGGACCCCTGGTCTGACCCAGCAGGGCTCTCCTGATGTCCTTAGGAAGGCCTCGGCCTCTCTGCCCTGTTGCTGGCCCTCCAGAGGAACTGGCTGGCTCCTGTGTGAGACAGGAGGCTGGACTGGATGGACCCCTGGTCTGACCCAGCAGGGCTCCCCTGATGTCCTTAGGAAGGCCTCGGCCTCTCTGCCCTGTTGCTGGCCCTCCAGAGGAACTGGCTGGCCCCTGTGTGAGACAGGAGGCTGGACTGGATGGACCCCTGGTCTGACCCAGCAGGGCTCTCCTGATGTCCTTAGGAAGGCCTCGGCCTCTCTGCCCTGTTGCTGGCCCTCCAGAGGAACTGGCTGGCCCCTGTGTGAGACAGGAGGCTGGACTGGATGGACCCCTGGTCTGACCCAGCAGGGCTCTCCTGATGTCCTTAGGAAGGCCTCGGCTTCTCTGCCCTGTTGTTGGCCCTCTAGAGGAACTGGCTGGCCCCTGTGTGAGGCAGGAGGCTGGACTGGATGGACCCCTGGTCTGACCCAGCAGGGCTCTCCTGATGTCCTTAGGAAGGCCTCGGCCTCTCTGCCCTGTTGCTGGCCCTCCAGAGGAACTGGCTGGCCCCTGTGTGAGACAGGAGGCTGGACTGGATGGACCCCTGGTCTGACCCAGCAGGGCTCTTCTGATGCCCTTAGGAAGGCCTCGGCCTCTCTGCCCTGTTGCTGGCCCTCCAGAGGAACGGGCTGGCCCCTTTGTGAGACAGGAGGCTGGACTGGATGGACCCCTGGTCTGACCCAGCAGGGCTCTCCTGATGTCATTAGGAAGGCCTCGGCCTCTCTGTTGTTGGCCCTCCAGAGGAACTGGCTGGCCCCTGTGTGAGACAGGAGGCTGGACTGGAAGGACCCCTGGTCTGACCCAGCAGGGCTCTCCTGATGTCATTAGGAAGGCCTCGGCCTCTCTGTTGTTGGCCCTCCAGAGGAACTGGCTGGCCCCTGTGTGAGACAGGAGGCTGGACTGGAAGGACCCCTGGTCTGACCCAGCAGGGCTCTCCTGATGTCATTAGGAAGGCCTCGGCCTCTCTGTTGTTGGCCCTCCAGAGGAACTGGCTGGCCCCTGTGTGAGACAGGAGGCTGGACTGGAGGGACCCCTGGTCTGACCCAGCAGGGCTCTCCTGATGTTCTTAGGAAGGCCTTGGCCTCTCTGCCCTGTTGCTGCCCCTCCAGAGGAACTGGCTGGCCCCTGTGTGAGACAGTAAGCTGGACTGGATGGACCCCTGGTCTGACCCAGCATGGCTCTCCTGATGTCCTTAGGAAGGCCTCCGCCTCTCTGCCCTGTTGCTGGCCCTCCAGAGGAACTGGCTGGCCCCTGTGTGAGACAGGAGGCTGGACTGGAGGGACCCCTGGTCTGACCCAGCAGGGCTCTCCTGGTGTCCTTAGGAAGGCCTCGGCCTCTCTGCCCTGTTGCTGGCCCTCCAGAGGAACTGGCTGGCCCCTGTGTGAGACAGGAGGCTGGACTGGAAGGACCCCTGGTCTGACCCAGCAGGGCTCTCCTGATGTTCTTAGGAAGGCCTTGGCCTCTCTGCCCTGTTGCTGCCCCTCCAGAGGAACTGGCTGGCCCCTGTGTGAGACAGGAAGCTGGACTGGATGGACCCCTGGTCTGACCCAGCAGGGCTCTCCTGATGTCCTTAGGAAGGCCTCCGCCTCTCTGCCCTGTTGCTGGCCCTCCAGAGGAACTGGCTGGCCCCTGTGTGAGACAGGAGGCTGGACTGGAGGGACCCCTGGTCTGACCCAGCAGGGCTCTCCTGGTGTCCTTAGGAAGGCCTCGGCCTCTCTGCCCTGTTGCTGGCCCTCCAGAGGAACTGGCTGGCCCCTGTGTGAGACAGGAGGCTGGACTGGATGGACCCCTGGTCTGACCCAGCAGGGCTCTCCTGATGTCCTTAGGAAGGCCTCGGCCTCTCTGCCCTGTTGCTGGCCCTCCAGAGGAACTGGCTGGCCCCTGTGTGAGACAGGAGGCTGGACTGGATGGACCCCTGGTCTGACCCAGCAGGGCTCTCCTGATGTCCTTAGGAAGGCCTCGGCCTCTCTGCCCTGTTGCTGGCCCTCCAGAGGAACTGGCTGGCCCCTGTGTGAGACAGGAGGCTGGACTGGATGGACCCCTGGTCTGACCCAGCAGGGCTCTTCTGGTGTTCTTAGGAAGGCCTCAGCCTCTCTGCCCTGTTGCTGCCCCTCCAGAGGAACTGGGTGGCCCCTGTGTGAGACAGGAGGCTGGACTGGATGGACCCCTGGTCTGACCCAGCAGGGCTCTCCTGATGTCCTTAGGAAGGCCTTGGCCTCTCTGCCCTGTTGCTGGCCCTCCAGAGGAACTGGCTGGCCCCTGTGTGAGACAGGAAGCTGGACTGGATGGACCCCTGGTCTGACCCAGCAGGGCTCTCCTGATGTCCTTAGGAAGGCCTCGGCCTCTCTGCTCTGTTGTTGGCCCTCCAGAGGAACTGGCTGGCCCCTGTGTGAGACAGGAGGCTGGACTAGATGGACCCCTGGTCTGACCCAGCAGGGCTCTGCTGATGTTCTTAGGAAGGCCTCGGCCTCTCTGCCCTGTTGTTGGCCCTGCAGAGGAACTGGCTGGCCCCTGTGTGAGACAGGAGGCTGGACTAGATGGACCCCTGGTCTGACCCAGCAGGGCTCTCCTGATGTCCTTAGGAAGGCCTCGGCCTCTCTGCCCTGTTGCTGGCCCTCCAGAGGAACTAGCTGGCCCCTGTGTGAGACAGGAGGCTGAACTGGATGGACCCCTGGTCTGACCCAGCAGGGCTCTCCTGATGTCCTTAGGAAGGCCTCGGCCTCTCTGCCCTCTTGCTGGCCCTCCAGAGGAACTAGCTGGCCCCTGTGTGAGACAGGAGGCTGAACTGGATGGACCCCTGGTCTAACCCAGCAGGGCTCTCCTGATGTCCTTAGGAAGACCTCGGTCTCTCTGCCCTGTTGTTGGCCCTCCAGAGGAACTGGCTGGCCCCTGTGTGAGACAGGAGGCTGGACTAGATGGACCCCTGGTCTGACCCAGCAGGGCTCTCCTGATGTCCTTAGGAAGGCCTGGGCCTCTCTGCTCTGTTGTTGGCCCTCCAAAGGCTCTGGCTAGCCCCTGTGTGAGACAGGAGGCTGGATTAGTTGGACCACTGGTCTGAGCCAGCAGGGCTCCTGTCATGGCCTTATGACCCTGTTCCCTCAACAGCCTAGCCACATCTCTCTGCAGGGCCTGTGTACTGATTCTACAAAAGAATAAAATGCAAGAAGCGGGAATACTTGTGAATATTCTGTAACCCCTCGGATGCTGAGCCAATGTCTAGAAGATCATTGTGGTCCATTTCAGCCAGGGTTCCTCTACCCAGCAGCAGGAAAGACGTCAAAAATTGCATTCTGTCTTCAGGAGTGTTTATGTGTGGGGTTGGCATTGAAGGTTGTTCTACCTTAATTTGTTTGTTGCAGTGCATTGGCATTTGGGTGAAAATCATTTACAATTGTGTTGCCAGTTTCAGTTGTGCTTTCATTTGCAATCTGGAAACCATAAGTATGTACTCTAACTTCTACATTCCAAGTAAATACATAGGTTTTTCTAGTGTGTGTGTGTGTGTGTGTGTGTGTGTGGGTGGGTGGGTGGGTGGAGGGGGGATCTGTCCTGCATAGACATTAAGAGGGGAGGTTTCGGTGATGCTGTGAAAGCTGTGAAAAGAGTGATGTGTAGATGAACTGCAAGTGCCTCACAGCTTTTCCCTTCTCAAATATTTCAACAGGAATCTGATAGGGACCTTCTTGAGGGCCGGGCAAACTTCTCGAGGTCAGCCGGAGGGGGCCCAGACTGGACACTGAATCCCTCCCAGCTGTCCAGATCCGCTAATCAGGGATCCTTACAATGAGGGCTTAAAACCACTCCCCAGATTTTGAGAACTGTTTGGCCTCTGTCAAAATTGCACTCAGCAGCAGGAAGCGGAGGGATGTGGGTCCCCTCCCCCTTCCAGTCCCCGTCCCGGAACACGCCAGTGTTTGTGTTGGTCTGCTCAGACAATGCTTCCCTTTATTCTAGGTATCTGAACCACGTCCGAGCTGCCTCCCGACAGGATCTGGCCGGTGGTTACACTTCCTCCCTCGCCTGTCATCGAGCCCTTCAAGATGCCTTCAGCGGGCTCTTTTGGCATCCTGGCTAGCCGGGGATCGAGCCGCCCCCGAAGCAGCATGAGCCGGGAGGAGAAACCTCCGGTGAAAATTGCCGCCGTCAGCACCCTGGCGAAGCCACCGTCCTCTTCCTTTCTTTTATGGGGGAGCCAGCCGTGCCGAGGTATTAAGACTTTAACAACATGGTTCGCCTTTTCTTTTTGGGGGGACGGTGGGGGGAAAACGCTTGAGTCAGTTTGCTGAAAAGCAGCTAACGGAAGATGTGAATAATTCGGTTTTGTGTGTTTGAGGTTTCGGGGACAAGACTTGTAAATGTTTTAAAATAAAGGCCTTTAAAAAAAAATCATTATTAAATCCTGCGGTTTCTTGCCCCAGCTTCGGAATTCTACTGGCACGGGCGCCGAAATTCTGTTTTTATAACTGAACTCTTGTAAGGTTACGCTGCAGAAACGAGGGGCTCTTCTCCCCAGGCTTCCTTTAGTTAATGCCAATGGGTGGGTGGCTTCTTGAGGCAGGAGATGAAGCCCAGAGGCATGCCACCTTCTGTGTTTTTCTTGTTCTCTTTGCTGAAAGAAGAAGATTGGGATCTGGCTGGAAAGCAACCCTGTTATTGCGCATTAAGCAGTTAAAGGCCAGGATCCAAACCAGTTGCACGCAAGCGCATGCCGGGGGGCAAATTGGCAAGGAGGCTGCCTAAACCAGGGGTCCCCAATGTGGCGACCACCTGCACATTTCTTGGGCCTAGCCAAGTGCTTTAAGAAAGCCAGATGAGGCTTTTGACCAGCAAGGCTTCTGATTGGCCACTTGCGATTTGATTGGCGGTACAGATTTTTAAAACATTGCTTTGGCACCTGCTGCCAACACAGCACAAGAATATTCACGGTGTGGCTGTGCCCGCTAAGTTCTGTCCGAATAGTAAAAGGGCCTGCGGGCTCAAAAATGTTTGGGGGCTCCTGGACTTCTCCTTTGACTGCCCAAACGGAAGACGTTCCCCTCCCCAGCTGTGCTTTGAGATAACAATGCCATAATGATTTGAAATCATTTCAGAGGTTTCACACAGCCTCCTCCCCCCAATCTCAAAGAAAGACTTGGGATTCATCACTCATTACAGGTGTTAAGTATCACGGCATAATTTGGACTCCCTGCTCCACAACAGGTGGTCATTAGAGGAAGGAAACCTCTGAATCCCAGAGCTAAGAGGCAACATCAGGGGATGGCCTCGGCCTCTCTGTCCTGTTGTTGACACTGACTTGCCACTGTGTGAGACAGGAGGCTGGACTGGATGGCCCACTGGCCTGACCCAGCAGGGCTCTCCTGATGTCCTTAGGAAGGCCTCGGCCTCTCTGCCCTGTTGCTGGCCCTCCAGAGGAACGGGCTGGCCCCTGTGTGAGACAGGAGGCTGGACTGGATGGCCCACTGGCCTGATCCAGCAGGGCTGATGTTCTAATGAAGGCCTCGGCCTCTCTGCCCTTTTTTTAAAAAAAGCACTGGCTACCAATTGAATACTGGATCAGGTTTAAGGTGCTGGAACTCACCTTCAATGCCATACACCGTCAGAGTCCTGCATACCTCAAGGACCATCAGTTTGCATATATTCCCCACAGAGCAACACACTCAATCCATTCCAACCACCTGGTATCCCTAGCCTCAAAGAAATCCACCTGGCCGTGACCAGAATTAGAGCATTCTCAGCCATGCCCCAACCTGGTGGGACGAGCTCCCCAATCAAGTCAAGGCCCTATCGAATCTTAAACAGTCCCCCAGGGCCTGCAAGATGGGAGTTCTTACGCCAGGCATTCGGGTGAGGCCAACGATGGGGACCTCCCACAACCTGTCCCTCTACCAGGCAAACCCGCCATCCACTTTGTCCCTGACTGATGCTGTTACCCTTTCGACAGTTCAGGTTTACATCTTTCCGTGTTCATACTATTCCAAAGTTCTACGTAACTTTCCCATTCCCCCACTGGTTTTGAGTGAGACAGTTTAGTGTAGTGGTTAGGAGCGCAGACTTCTAATCTGGTGAGCTGGGTTCAATTCTGCACTCCCCCCACATGCAGCCAGCTGGGTGACCTTGGGCAAGCCACAGCACTGATAAAGCTGTTCTGACAAAGCAGGAATATCTGGGCTCTCTCAGCCTCACCCACCTCACAGGGTATCTCTTGTGGGGAGAGGAAAGGGAAGGCAAATGGAAGCCGCTCTGAGACTCCTTTGGGTAGAGAAAAGCAGCATATAATAATATAAGCAGCAGCATAATAATATAAGAACCAACTCTTCTTCTTCAGTTAAATCAGGGCTCTCTCAGCCTCCCCTCCCTCACAGGGTGTCTGTTGTAGGGAGAGGAAAGGGAAGGAGATTGGAAGCCGCTTTGAGACTCCTTCGGTAGAGAAAAGCGGCATATAAGAACCAACTCTTCTTTGTGTACAGCGCCCAGGGACATCACAGCGAAGAGTGGTGTATAAATTACAGGAATAATCAAATCAGTAACTATCAGGAAGGGAATAGTTGCTGCTAGTTGGAAACAGACAGGATGAAAATGAAACAAAACAAAAACCCAATTCCTTTTCCTGTTCTCACCAATTTCCTATTAGTCTGGGAATGACTGAATACGTGTAGAGAAGATGTTACTCTGGAATGGGAAAATAAAGATTTAATTTTTTCAAGTAAAAGAAATGGGCCACTCCAACCTTCCGTCAGGGAACTGGGAGGGGAATAACAATGTGATGCTGCAGCGAGACGCTTTTAGAGACGAGCGGGAGCTCTCCTCACGAGGAACCCCGTTTATTCTGCTGGACTATCTATTAACGTGACGGGACTCCTAAATGGGTTTTTTGCCTGTTCATTCTAAGGGATCTTCGTTGGGACGCAGGCGTTTAGAGGCTGGCTCTTGAAGGTTCTCTGAACCTGCAAATGGAAAATGAGAGACTGGTCAGTCCACAGACATGAGGACACCTTCATTCATTCATTAATTCATTCATTCACTCACTCACTCAAACTTGTATACCGCTGTTCGCCCGGAAGTCTCAAGCCAGTTCACAATAAAACATTAAAACTACAATAAAACCCCGTAAGTTCCCATTATATGATAGGCAATAATAACAACGATGGCGTTCTAATCCTATAATCCCTGCGTGTTCAGTCAGAGGTCATAACATTGGTCTCACAAGAGAGGGAGCTGGCCGATGGATCTAAGGGATCCAAGATGGGACCCGGGCTCTGCCCTAGCCCCAACCATACGCCTGGCGGAAGAGCTCCATCTTGCAGGCCCTGCAGAAAGCTGGTAATTCTGGCAGGGCCCTTAGCTCCACCGGGAGCTCATTCTACTAGGTTGGGGCCAGGACCGAAAAGGCCCTGGCCTGGGTCGAAGCCAGGCGAACATCCCGGGGGGCCCGGGACCACCAGTAGATTCATACCCAGAGAGCAAAGGGCCCTTATATTTATGGATTGGATTTATAAACCTGCCATTCCCACACAGTGGCTCGTGTTGGGTCAATATATCCATACCCACAGGAAAACTCCTTAAAACCCCTTTGGGGACATAGCAGCCCTACTCAGAATCCACCTAGTTTAAGAATCGTATTTCAAGGCCCAAGAAGCATTAAAACCTCACAGCAAATGTGCCTCCTCCTACTCTAGCCAATTTACCTGCCTGGGAAGGCCTCTCCCCGTACAATTCAGCCGGGATGCGGAAGCTGATGCGCATCATCTCCTTATGGGGCGCCACGTTCCTCACCAGCCCCACGGAACAGCGGCCTTCTAAGGAAATCCCCAAGTGAGCTTCCGCTTGTTCCTGCACGTCTCGCGCAGGGTCGTCGTGCTTCGAGAAGCTATAGCAGTGCACCATGGGAAGGTCCGCGCTGCCCGGCTCTCCGTCCAAGAGGTGCCTGAAGACATCCAGGAACTCGATGGCCATGGCTGGCAAGTTCATGACGATATGCAAAGTGTGCTTCCGGTCCTCCAAGGCCAGCTGCTGAGCCAGGGTTTCCTTCACGGGCCCCTCCAAGAAGTCCCGGCCGTCCAAGTTGAAGACCCGGACTTTCTGGTCGACTTTGTTTAACTTGCAGTTGTGCTGTAACCATTTGTAGGACTCGGGGTTGAGGTCGTTGGCAAACACGACGCATTTCTTCTTCGCAGCTGGGATGGCGAAAGGCCCCACTCCTGCAAAGACGTCGAAGAGGAAGTCTCCTGGCTTTAAGAGGTCGATGATGCGCGCGTGCTCCATGGAGAGGCGGGGGTTCCAGTAGACTTTGGAGAAGTCAAATTCGTAGGTGATGTAGTTTTCTTTCACCTGGAAAGAAAGCCAAGCACAGTCATTCAACTAATTGGTGTGATGGTTAGGAGTGCGGATTTCTAATCTGGCGAGCCGGGTTCGATTCTGCGCTCCCCCACATGCAGCCAGCTGGGTGACCTTGGGCTCACCACAACACTGATAAAGCTGCTCTGACCAAGCAGGAATATCAGGGCTCTCTCAGCCTCACCCACCTCACAGGGTGTCTGTTGTGGGTAGAGGGAAGGGAAGGTGACTGTAAGCCACTTTGAGACTCCTTCAGGTACAGAAAAGTGGCATATAAGAACCAACTCTTCTTCAGTAATCTCAGGGCTCTCTCAGCCTCACCCACCTCACAGGGTGTCTGTTGTGGGGAGAGGAAAGGGAAGGCGATTGTAAGCTGCTTTGAGCCTCCTTCGAGGAGAGAAAAGCAGCATATAAGAACCAACTCTTCTTCTAATCTCACAGTGCTCAAAATTTGGGAAGAACAGTGCAGTGTACTCCGTGGCGAGGAAAAGAGCCGTGTATTTGTACGTGGATCGACATGTGCACAGGGAACAGGGTTAAGCTTCCATTTCCTTATTGGAACCCAGGCCCCCTGCAGCTGCTGTTCGCATTTTTGGAAATGGTGAAAAATCCAAATCACAGATCTCCCTCCGGTGCAATTAGGATGGTCCCTGGAAAGCACATCCGCTCCAGGGGCCTTCTAGCCTCGCTCCCTTTCTGTCTGCTCCTCCTTTTGACCTTCTTGCTGTTTCCTCCTATGTCCTCAGCTCTAACTAAACTCGCTTCAACATTCTTACACTTCTTTTTCTCTGCCATTGTTCTCCAACATTTACATGGTACGTTCCTTGAGGCCTGGACCTGTCGTTTGGTGCTTAAGTTATCCAGTGCTGTGCACAGGGACCAAAAATCAGTGATTTCCGAACTTCAAGAGGGGGTTGGATAAACACCTGGAGCAGAGGGCCATGAATGGCTCTCAGCCACCAGGGAGAGAAGGAACACCCTGCCCAAGGCAGTGAGGCTGTGTCTTCTTGGTGTTTGGGAGGGCTTCTGGAATTGTGATCCCACTGGTGGACCTCCAGATGGCACCTGGGTTTTGGCCACTGACCTGATCCAACATGGCTTCTCTTATGTTCTTAGAATCATAGAGTTGGGTCATCTAGTCCAACCCCCCTGCAGAATGCAGGAAATTCACAACTACCTGCCCACCCACGGTGATCCAAATTCCATACCCAGATGATGCCCCCCCCCCCACCAAAACCAGAATCCTTGCCCAGTCTGGTCTGGAAGAAATTCAACCACTAAAGAGGGCGTGGCAAGTTATGCCCTTGCCCCCAGCACAACCCTGAACCCAGATTGAGGTGGGAAGTCCGCTTTCCCACAAGAACCATGTTTGATCTAGCAGGGTGCCAAAATAGGAGGCAGTCAGTCTATCTAACAACTGGGTGCTAGATCTGCTAGAGGATTGTTCTGCATACCACAAAAGAATCATAGAGTTGGAAGGGACCTCCTGGGTCATCTAGTCCAACCCCCTGCACTATGCAGGACACTCCCAACCCTCTTGCTCACCCACTGTCACCTGCCACCCCCTTGAGCCTCCAAAGATGGAGATCCCACCACCTCCCAAGGAAGCCTGTTCCACTGAGAAACCGCTCTGACTGTCAGGAACTTCTTCTGGATGTTTAGACGGAATTTAGAATCATTGAATTGGAAGGGACCTCCTGGGTCATCTAGTCCAACCCCCTGCACTATGCAGGACACTCCCAACCCTCTCGCTCATCCACTGTCACCTGCCACCCCCTTGAACCTCCAAAGATGGAGATCCCACCACCTCCCGAGGAAGCCTGTTCCACTGAGAAACCGCTCCAACTGTCAGGAACTTCTTCCTGATGTTTAGACAGAATTTCTTCTGAATTAATTTCCTTCCACTGGTCCTGGTCTGTCCCTCCAGGGCAAGAGAGAACAACTCTGCTCCATCCTCTATATGGCATCCTTTTGGCACAGGTGCACGCACATGGGATATTTCCGTTTGGGGGCTCTCCCAGCAAATAGTTTCTACTCCATTATGTTTTGTACTTGGGAACTGGTATCTAAATATAGAACCTGTGTGTGCATCATCCTCTGGGAACGGCACCAGGCACGTGGGTGGGGGCTGCAGCCTGCAAAACAAAGGCAACAGTTGCCGGGAAATAGATCAAGCAGGGGCCCCGACTTGGATGGCCCAGGCGAGCCTGACCTTGTCAGATCTCAGAAGCTAAGCAGGGCTGACCCTGGTTATTATTTGGATGGGAGACCCCTAAGGAAGTGCTGGGTCGTTACACAGAAGAGGGCAATGGCTCCTGCTCTAGTATTGTACAGCTGGAAGGGGCCATGCAGGCCCTGGTTAATACTTGGATGGCAGACCACTAAGGCAGTCCCGGTCACTGTGCAGAGGCAGGCAACAGCAAACCATCTCTGAAGTCTGTGGCCTTGAAAACCCTACGCAGGGATTCCCAATCAGGGTTCCCGGGAATTACGCAAGAGCTCACCAGGGGTCACACGGCCTTTCCCAGAAGTCTAGATGGCCGCTGACGTCACGGGACATCAGCCCACTTCTCCTGGAGCCCACTTCTCCTGTTGCTCTACAGGCCTAGCCTCTCTCTCCACAATGGAAAATATCATTGATTTGCTGGCTCCCGCATCTTGCTTCTTCGCCCACTTCAAAGGTCCCTTCAAAGAATATGATTGGAGGGGACCTCCTGGGTCATCTAGTCCAACCCCCTGCACTATGCAGGACACTCCCAACCCTCTCTGTCATCCACTGTCACCTGCCACCCCCTTGAGCCTTCACAGAATCAGCCTCTCCGTCAGATGGCTCTCCAGCCTCTGTTTAAAAATCTCCAAAGCTGGAGAACCCACCACCTCCCCAGGAAGCCTGTTCCACTGAGAAATTGCTCTAACTGTCAGGAACTTCTTCCGGATGTTTAGACGGAATTTCTTTTGAATTAATTTCCTCCCTCCTTGGTCAAAAGACTGAAAAAATCTGCCCTACTGGGTCGACATAAGTCAGCTGCCGCTTGACAACACGTCCCACCACCAGCATATATATAGGTAAAGGTATCCCCTGTGCAAGCACCGAGTCATGTCTGACCTTGGGGTGACACCCTCTAGCGTTTTCATGGCAGACTCAATACGGGGTGGTTTGCCAGTGCCTTCCCCAGTCATTACCGTTTACTCCCCAGCAAGCTGGGTACTCATTTTACCGACCTCGGAAGGATGGAAGGCTGAGTCAACCTTCAGCCGGCTGCTGGGATTGAACTCCCAGCCTCATGGGCAGAGCTTTCAGACGGCTGCCTTACCACTCTGCGCCACAAGAGGCTCTAGCACGTATAGAAACACAGTTCAATCTCTAAGCAGGCAGGGGACAGGGGCTGGTTTCTCAACTAACTCAGGAGCAATCACTGTTCTTGTGGCCAGGCAACATCCTTGATTCGGGGGTGGGATTAAAGGCTCTAAATTCAACCAGCCACTGAGTTCCAGTCTCCCCCCCAGAGTTGTGTGAGCAGAGCTGTGATTTCATCCTGGCTAGACTGGGCCACCTGGGAAGACACACACACACAGCCTGCCAAGTCTGGAGATCTGAGACGAAGACGGCATTAAGGTGTTCAACTCCGGCTTTCCACACTGTCCTTGCCGCGTCTGCTTTCTCCGTGTTGGGCTTTTAACGCTTACCTCGCCACGAGAAAGCACTACCCAAAACAGAGCCGCATACCTTGGTTATCATGCTGGCTTCCTCTCCCACGAGCACCTCCATCTTAAAGTTTCGATAGGCACTGTCGATGATGTTGGTTTTATTGATGGCGCAGGTCAGCCCTGGATTCTTGTCGATGATCACTTGGCCTGGAAGACAGAGGACGTCAGGGCAATGAAGGGGGGTTGCAAACACAAATGCCATTCCAGTGTTCATGGGTGAGGCTGCCTAATAAAAAGCCAGAGCATGAATCCATCCGGCTCAGCGCTGGCCAACTGGAGGAGAGGAGTAGTAGTAGAACTTATATGCCACTTTTCTCTACCCAAAGGAGTCTCAAAGCGGCTTCCAATCACCTTCCCTTTCCTCTCCCCACAACAGACACCCTGTGAGGGAGGTGAGGCTGAGAGAGCCCTGATATTACTGAAGAAGAAGAAGAATTGGTTCTTATATGCTACTTTTCTCTACCCAAAGGAGGCTCAAAGCGGCTTACATCCGCCTTCCCTTTCCTCTCCCCACAACAGACACCCTGTGAAGGAGGGGAGGCTGAGAGAGCCCTCATATTACTGAAGAAGAAGAGTTGGTTCTTATAGGAGTCTTAAAGCAGCTTACATTCAGTAATCTCAGGGCTCTCTCAGCCCCATCTACCTCACAGTGTGTCTGCTGCGGGGAGAGGAAGGGAAGGTGCTTTGAGGCTCCTTTGGGTAGAGAAAAGCGGCATGTAAGAACCTACTCTTCTTCCTTTCACTTACCTAAAGGAATTCCAAAGTGGTTCACAACCCCCTTTCCCTTCCACTTCCCACAACAGACACACTGTGATGCAGGTGGGGCTGAGAGAGCTCTTACTGAACTCCTCTGTGAGAGCAGCTATAAGAGAACTGTGACCTTCCCAAGGTCACCCAGCTGGCCGCGTGTGTGTAGGAGCAGAGGAATCAAACCCAGTTCTCTAGGGTAGGGACTGCTGCTCTCAACCACGACACCACACTGGCTAAGGTATCCTCAAGCTTGAAAAAAGTTGGAAGCCTCCCTCCGAAAGTGATAACTGACATCCTCTTTTATTCCCTCCTAAAGCAAACACCGGCTAACAACAGAATTGGGCCTTAGGAAACCATTAAAATGGTGCACAGCCGGAAGCGTCTTGTATGCCTGGCCAGCCTTACATACCGACTAAATGTCTGTAGGGCAGCTGATGGTCCCTCAGATTCAAATGGGCTATATGCCCAACTCTGCTGAATGCAGTGGTCACTTCCTGACCCTCCGGAAACACCGCTTGCAGAATTTCTTCCACCTTGAAGTTGTCGTAGGTGAGTTCCAGGTTGTACTTAATTATTTCGGGGCTGACGTCGAGGCTCTTTAAGACCTCTTGCTCGGCTTGGCCCAGCGAATAGTCGGCGGGAATTCTGCGAGGGTCCAACAAAATCAAACTTCTGCCTTCATCTTCTGGATCGTCGACGATTCTCTTTACACGTGGCCGCTGGAGGAGGAGGCCTTTCATAGACTTCACCGCTTGCTGAAGGACGTCCTTCTTAACGCTGAGCGCTGGGACAACTACCTCCCTGTTGAAAGCAGCTCGGTCAAGGGTGGTCATTCCACGTACTCTGGGGTGAGGCACGTGCAGGTCAAAGTCCGCTCGGCCATCCAGCATCTCTGGCATGGTGAAGAAATGGCTCCTCTGAGATGCCGGGAGTCGTCCAGGCAGCTGATCCAAGGACTGTCCCCGAAGCGCCCAGACAGGTGGGAGTGATGTGTTCGATGCAGCCGTTCCAGGTTTTCTTTTCGGGAGCCTTGAAAAGAAGCCGCTTAATTGCCTGAAAATCCTAGAAGGGAAATGGGCCATTTTACAGACATTAGGTCAGCGTTCCATTAAGAGGGAGAGAGAGAATGAGAGGGGAAATACGACAAATAGGCATAGAATCATAGAATCATAGCATGGCTGTCCTGTTCTCCTAGAAGGGCGTTGAAGGGCAAGAGTAAAACCAAACAGATTCTGCAGAATTGTCCTACGTCTTGCTCTAGAACAGTGGTCCCCAACCTCTGGTCCGTAGACCAGTCCCGGTCCGTAGATCAGTCAGTACCGGGCCTCGGCTCCTCCTCGTCCTCCTCCCCATCTGCTGCCTCGGAGGCTGCCCTGCTACTATGCCGCCGGCTCACCTTTGGTGCTCTCCGATGGCCGCCATGGCTGGGGCTCCCCCTCGGCCTGGCACTGCGCAGCTGTTGCTGGCACCGCCCCCCAGTGGGTGGCAGGAAGTCAGGGGCACCGGTGGGAAAGCAAGTGGAGCAGGGGCTCAGGCGGTGGCGATGTCCCTCGGCAAAATCCCCCCCCCCCCGGACCTCAGTAAAATTGTCAAGCGTTGACCGGTCCCCGGTGATAGGTTAGGGACCACTGCTCTAGAAATCGAAATATATTTTCAACAAGACTTTGGGAGTTTCCAAGGGGGGCTTGGGATGGGCTCTGACCTAAATGGCCCAGGTGAGCCTGATTTCACCAGATCTCAGAAACAAAGCAGAGTCAGCCCTGGTTAGTATTTGGACAGGAAATGGTCAAAGGTCACTGTGCAGAGGCAGGCAATTGAAAAAAAAAACCCACCTCTGTACGGCTGCTGACTTGAAAACCCTACAGGGTCCTACTAAATTAGCTCTGACATGAGTGCAGTCTTTAAGGCACCCCTTGACTTATCTTTATCTTGACTTGTGCTTTATCCGCAGAACTACTGAGGCGGGCCGTGCACTGATGTTGTTGTTATTTTTTAAATTCCGATAGCGTTTCCCAATATGGCTCACGGCAGTGAAAGTAAGTCCCATGGGAGTTAGAATCCTAGAGTTTGAAGGGACTTCCTGGGTCATTTAGTCCAGTTGGCAGGTTGTAGGACACTCACCATCCTACTGTTCATCCACTGTCACCTGCTACCCCCTTGAGCCTTCAAAGAATCAGCCTCTCCGTCAGATGGCTCTCCAGCCTCTGCTTAAAAATCTCCAAAGATGGAGAACCCACCACCTCCCGAGGAAGCCTGTTCCACTGAGAAACCGCTCTAACTGTCAGGAACTTCTGAAGCTTTTGTTTTTTTTCCCAGGGGCCTCTCTCAAAATACAAATCCAATAAGTAAGAATAATAATATTAATAGTCTATGCCTTGTTGTTTCCTACCCTGTCAAATAAGAAGGATGGGCCATAAAAATAAAGTTCTTGCTGTTATTATAATATATTATTATAATTATTATTATATTATATGTTATTGCATCATTTGCATTGTACATTATATATATATTATCCTACAAAATAAAGTTCTTGCGGTCATTATAATATATATTGTTATATTATTATTATAAATAATTATTATTGTGGCAACCCTAATTAATATTATTGTATGATATATTATTACATCTATCTATCTATCTATCTATCTATCTATCTATCTATCTATCTATCTATCTATCTATCTATCTAGAGAGATTATGCATTATATCATCATAAAAAATAAAATTCTTGCTGTTATTACTGCTATTATACAACCGTGTTATATATTTTTGGGTTACAGTATCCTGCAGGGGTAGTCAAACTGCGGCCCTCCAGATGTCCACGGACTACAATTCCCATGAGCCCCTGCCAGCATGGCAGGGGCTCCTGGGAATTGTAGTCCATGGACATCTGGAGGGCCGCAGTTTGACTACCCCTGCAGGATCACAAAACCTCTCTTGCACAGCAAAGTTGTGGCTGTCATCATGCTTGATTGCTGTTGCATATTACCCCACCGTATAGACCCCACTGTCCATTGGAATCATTCGAGTATGATGAATTATTATGATCCTTTTCGGAGAGGCCTGGTCGCCCGGGCACACCTGGGGAGCCCCCAGTTTGCCCCCACCCCCCCTCCGCCTTCCCAGCCGGGCTCCCCTCAGGCTCCTCAGCCACACACCCCGGGGGGCAGGCGCGGCCCAAAGCGACCCCCAGAAGACCCGCCGCCCCCCGGGCTCCTTGGGGAGGGGGACCCCTCCACCCCACACTTCCCCGCGCGGAAGAGTCCCGCGGGCGCCTCAGCCCCCTCGCAGCGCCGTCAGGGAAGCCCCGCTCACCTCATGCCGGCCTCGGCCTACCCGCCGCCGCCGCCGCCTCTTCCTCCGCCGGGGAAGCCGGAACCACGCGAGGCAGGGAGGCCGGCCTGGTTGTCCCGTGAGGGCCTCGGCGCCGCCCTCCCTCGCTCCGTCCCGCCCGCCCTCCGCTCTGCTCGGCTCGGCTCGGCTCGGCTCTTGCTCTGCTGCTGCCGGGCGGCATGGAGGCGCGGCTGGGGGGCCTCGGCGGGGAGCCCGGATGGTCCCTCTGCGCCCGGCCGCCGCCACGACACCACCACGACGGCCCGGAGGAGGACGAGGAGGAGGAAGGCGCCCCGCTCCTCGCGCCCCGACCCCCCGGCAGCGGCAGGGTGCGTCCCCGGCAGGGAGGGAGGGAGGGAGGGAGGGAGGCTGTCCTTTCGCCCAGGGGTAGTCAACCTGTGGTCCTCCAGAGGTCCATGGACTACAATTCCCATGAGCCCCTGCCAGCGAACGCTGGCAGGGGCTCATGGGAATTGTAGTCCATGGACCTCTGGAGGACCACAGGTTGACTACCCCTACTTTAGCCCGCCCTGCCTCGGATGGGGAAGCCGCGGAGGATGCAGCGCTCTCCTCTCTCTCTCTCTCTCCCTGTCATCTACCTGCCTGCCTTCATACCTGCCTGCCCACCTGTCCAGCTCCCCCTTATCCCGCTCTTCCTCCGAGAAGCAGCAGACGATCTGTCTGTCATCCATCTGCTGCCTGCCTACCTACCTACCTACCAGTCAGAGTAGTTCAGCAGTGGAAGAGGCTGCCTGAGGAGGTGGTGAGCTCCCCCTCACTGGCCGTTTTCAAGCAAAGGTTGGATACACACTTTTCTTGGATGCTTTAGGATGCTCTGGGCTGATCCTGCGTTGAGCAGGGGGTGGGACTAGATGGCCTGTATGGCCCCTTCCAACTCCGTGATTCTGTGATTCTACCTGCCTATTCAACAGTCAACTTACTTTCCTGCCTGCCTAGCTGTCTGTCTATCATCTGTCTATCATCGACCTCCCCACCTCCCTATTTGTCTGTCCTTTATCCTACCCTTCCTCCAAGAAGCATCAGATGATGGATTTCTGTCTGTCTGTCTGTCATCTACCTGCCTTAAGGTGACCAGATTTTTAACATTGGTAAAGCAGGACAACATTGATCGGGCAGGGGGTGAGGGGGTTCTTGATTTAAAATTTGGTCTATATGGAGCAACAAAAAGTTTCATAGCATGCATAGAATGCATAAATAGTATTGTAATATGTATTTTTTAATTTCAACATAAGTACAATTTGCCAGGTACCCCCAGATGTCCCACCAAAAGTGGGACAATCTGGTGACTTTTACCTACCTGTCTGTCTGTCTGTCTGTCTGTCTGTCTGTCTGTCTGTCTGTCTGTCCGTCTGTCTACCTATCAGTCAGTCTGTCTGATTGATCTGTTTAATCTTTATCCTGCCCTTCCCCCAAGAAGTGTCTGTCTGTCTGTCTGTCTGTCTGTCTGTCTGTCTGTCCATTTATCCATCGATCCAACATCTATCCATCTATCTAGGTAGCCGGCATGGTGTAGCGGTTAAGACCAGTGGCTTTTAATCTGGCAGGCCAGGTGTGATTCCTCCATGTTCAGCCAGATGGTTGACCCTGGGCATGTCACAGTCCTGGGGGAGCTGTTTTCCCTAAGCAATTCTGTCATAGGTCTGCTGTGGGGAGAGGAAGGGAAGGCAATTGTAAGCCACTTGTAGACTTCGGGCAGTGAAAAGCAGGGTAAAAAAATCTGCCTACCTACCTACCTGACCTGCCTCATTCAACTAGTCCCACTGGAGGGCCAACAGAGGGGAATAGAGGCCAAGGCCTTCAATAGAACATGAGAAGAGCCCTGCTGGATCAGAACATGGGTCCATCATGTCCAGCATCCTGTCTCACAGTGGCCAACCAGTTTCACTGGAGGACCAACAAGAGGCCACACCCCTGGAAGTCACATATCACCAGAAGTGATGTCACTCACACTCCTTCTGGATGTGACATCACCAGGCCACTCCCACAGCACATGAAGTGACAGCACAGGATTCTTTTCAGAAGATTTGTGAACAGAAAATACCTGCAATCTGGGCTGGCTGCCAGTTTGCTCTTCTTCACCAAAGGGAGTCTGCAGTAAGAACCTGTAGAAACAGGACTAGGGAAGGCCTGTGCCGCTCTGCCCCCCCCCCCTTCCAGTTAAAGTAAAATGAGAGTACTTTCTTCTCTGGACTCCAGTTGCTGCCACATGAATCATAGAATCATAGAATCATAGAGTTGGAAGGGGCCATACAGGCCATCTAGTCCAACCCCCTGCTCTACGCAGGATCAGCCCAAAGCATCCTAAAGCATCCAAGAAAAGTGTGTATCCAACCTTTGCTTGAAGACTGCCAGTGAGGGGGAGCTCACCACCTCCTTAGGGAGCCTATTCCACTGCTGAACTACTCTGACTGTGAAAAACTTTTTCCTGATATCTAGCCTATATCGTTGTACTTGAAGTTTAAACCCATTAGTGCGTGTCCTTTCCTCTGCAGCCAACGGGAACAGCATCCTGCCCTCCTCCAAGTGACAACCTTTCAAATACTTAAAGAGGGCTATCATGTCCCCCCTAAACCTCCTTTTCTCCAGGCTGAACATTCCCAAGTCCCTCAACCTATCTTCATAGGGCTTGAGCCTTGGCCAGCAAGGATTTGTATGACAGGGGCCTCTACCCTTCCCACCCCCTCCAGACCTATTATTGGCCATTTGGGGGGAGGAGAGGGTCAACATGGTCATATCACCTGATTTTTTTATTTATTGTATATAGAAATTTAATTAACAGCCACTCACCTGGCAAAACCCTTCTGGGGCCATTGTGAAACCCCAGGGTTTGATCAAACCCTGGTTGACAAAGCCTGGTTTAACCCTTTAAACTTTTCAGAGTTATTTGTCTTTATTTCGACTCACCTGAACAACAGTAAAACCATTTAGGATCAGCGCTTCTCTGACCCTTATTGCCTTTCTGCATTGTGAGCTGTTTAAGGGAGCATTTATTTCATTCGGAACTGCTGTTTGTCACCCTTTGTTGCAGGGGCGACTAAACTGTGGCTCTCCAGATGTCCATGGACTACAATTCCCATGAGCCCCCAGGGCTCATGGGAATTGTAGTCCGTGGACTTCTGGAGAGCCACAGTTTGGCCACACCTGCATGGAATGTAATTTGGAATGGGCTGCTCTTAACAGCACCTGTCGTTTGATAAGCATTTTTAAGGTATTGGGGAGTCTGCATAACAAGCAGCAGAATGGCTTTTCGTGAGCGTTTGGACTGTCCTTTATGATCTTGTTCCCACAAGGAATAATTTCTTTGCCTTAATTTTCTTGTTTGGTTCCCACTTTGGCAGAGGCCGCTGACTGAGTCGTCACCCGGAGCTTCCTTTGGTTTTTCTGTGTTTAATCTCATGAACGCCATCATGGGAAGCGGGATCCTCGGATTAGCATATGCCATGGCGAAGACAGGCATCATTGGCTTTAGGTACGTTTCGAGCTTTTTGTTTTTAGTTCTCAGACTTCGTACGCTCACTATACGCAAGAATGTGTGACCATTCAGCCTGCCCCTTGTGTGTATTCGATAAACTGCCAGAGAGCGGCAGTTTCTAATCTGGCAAGCCGGGTTCCATGCTCCCCCACATGCAGCCAGCTGGGCGACCTTGGGCTAGTCACAGCCCTGATAGAGCTGTGCTTACTCAGCAGTTCTGTCAGAGCTCTCTCAGCCTCACAGGGTGTCTGTTGTGGGGAGAGGAAGAGAAGGCGATTGTAAGCCGCTTTGAGACTCCTTCGGGTAGAGAAAAGCAGCATATGAGAACCAACTCGTCTTCTTCTTTAGGGTGTCTGTTGTGGGGAGAGGAAGAGAAGGCGATTGTAAGCTGCTTTGAGACTCATTTGGGTAGTGGAAAGTGGGATAGTAAAAAAGAAGTGAGCAGTGACTCACAGGAGCTCCTTGAGCTAGTCACTCTAAGAGAACAGTTCTCTTTGTAGTCTCTCACCTGCCTCACATGGTGACTGTTGCGGGGGGGGAGGGGAGGTTCGTAAGATGCTTCGGGACTCCTTTGAGTAGTGAAAAGGGCATTAAAAAACCATCTCATTGTCTTTTTTCTTATTCCCGGAGGCAAAATCCTTGTTTTTCCTGTTTTCATCACATCGCTCTATGATAAAGTAAAGGTAAAGGTATCCCCTGTGCAAGCACTGGGTCATGTCTGACCCTTGGGGTGACGCCCTCCAGCGTTTTCATGGCAGACTCCCCACACAGACGGGGTGGTTTGCCAGTGCCTTCCCCAGTCATTACCATTTACCCCCCAGCAAGCTGGGTACTCATTTTACCGACCTCGGAAGGATGGAAGGCTGAGTCAACCTTGAGCCGGCTGCTGGGATTGAACTCCCAGCCTCATGGGCAGAGCTTTCAGACTGCATGTCTGCTGCCTTATCACTCTGCGCCACAAGAGGCTCTTCGCTCTATGATAAAATTGTGCAAATGCACACGTCCCCCTGCTGGGTTTTGAAAGCTAGGCCCAGGGTCCTGGAATGACAGATGGGCCACCAAACCAGAGCGTGGATCACATTTTGTCCTTTGCTGCTCATGGCCGGGTAAGGGGTGACCACTACCCACTTCTGGAAAACGGACAAGCTATGAGTTGAACCACTGACCTAAACTGTCCTTGAGTCTAGCTTAAAATATGAAATCGTTATGATCTCCCCCCCCCACACACACACACACATGTGTGTGTGCGCATAGTTATGCGGCAATCTAATTTTAACACACAGGAAAAGTCAATGAAAAGCAGAACATGGAAAATATTGAGTAACCAGCAACGGAGTGATTTATGGCTAACATGAGCCATAAAAATGAGGAAATTTGTCTTGTGATGACTTTTTTTTTCCAATTTCTGGGAAAATACAGCTTCTCAGCCCTCCATTAAAAAAATGCAGGTGGGAAGACGGCATGTTGCAGTCCGGGGGTGGCCAAACGGTGGCTCTCCAGAGGCCATGGACTACAATTACCATGAGCCCCTGCCGGCAGGGTAATTGTAGTCCATGGACCTCTGGAGAGCCACCATTCGGCCACCCCTGCTGAAGCCCAATCTTGCTAGCTCCTGGATTCTAAGCAGTACTTGAAAAGGGAGACCACCAAGGAAAATTCTGCTTCTCATTTGCCTTGATAGCCCTTCTGGGGTCACCGTAAGTCAGCTGTGATTTGAAGGCACTTGCCCACGTGCATTCATTGTTAAGCGTGGCTTTGTTTGCTCCATTCTAGCCTGTTGCTGCTAATCATTGCCGTTCTCGCAGCTTACTCTGTCTTCCTCCTGCTTACCCTGTGCATTCACACCGGTAAGTAGACCGCGTGCACCTTTAAGATCATAGAATCATAGAGTTGGAAGGGGCCTCCTGGGTCATCTAGTCCAACCCCCTGCACCATGCAGGACACTCTCAACCCTCTCGCTCATCCACTGTCACCTGCCACCCCCTGAACCTTCACAGAATCAGCCTCTCCGTCAGATGGCTCTCCAGCCTCTGTTTAAAAATCTCCAAAGATGGAGAACCCACCACTACCCGAGGAAGCCTGTTCCACTGAGGAAGCGCTCTAACTGTCAGGAACTTCTTCCGGAGGTTTAGATGGAATTTCTTTTGAATTAATTTCATCCCATTGGTTCTGGTCCGTCCCTCCGGGGCAACTCTGCTCCATCCTCTACATGGCAGCCTTTAAAAAAAATGCCTGCATTTATTTTATTTTAAACGTTTATTCCGCCCTGTCTCGACAGCCTCAGGGCTGATCACAGCACAAGTTAAGCCACATCAATAAAAGTAGAAAAATATAAAAGTAAAAAGCAGCATCACCTTAGCAACTGGTTTTACTACAGGGCTTGAGGAATCTCAGACGCTAGGTAGCCATGGTGCCTAGAAATGCCATTGTGAAGTCTAGTATTTTTCATGACAGCAATAATCTGAAAATAGGAATCTGGTTTGATAAATTCAAAGTGCACTTCTAGAGCCACAGAAAAAAGTTCAAGGGATATTTTATTGTTGCATATTGCTCAATAAAGCTGGTGGATAAATAGTTGCTTCTCCTGCTTCTAAAAATGGTTCTCCTTTCAATTTCTGTTCTCCTCTTCCTTTTTTTAAGGCAAAGGTTTCTCGATTTAATGTGAACATTTTTCTTCGGTCTTTCTCCCCTGCTTATGGTATCTGTAGTTTTGTGTAGCCATTCTGCTGACTCTTCTCTTTCCCACCCACACTCTTCTGCTCCTCTCTCTTCCCCTTACACCTGCTTACGGCCTAAGCATTCCACAAAGAGGGCGGGATTAAGTCTTTTCTTTTAAATTCCAAAGTTCTTTATTAATAATTGACAGTGACTGCCTTCTGTAAAGGGCCCAAAGGTCATTCTTTGAATCAGACTTGGGAAACCTTTATTGGCATACATGTTTCCTTGAATCTGCATTAAAGAGAGTGGTAAAAAAATAGGGTTAAACAGATTCAAAACCACAGCCCAAAAAGCAAGATGGTTCTGGGGAGAGGAAAAGGAAGGCGACTGTAAGCCGCTCTGAGACTACTTCGGGTAGAGAAAAGCGGCATATAAGAACCGATTATTCGTCTTCTTCAGTAACACCAGGGCTCTCTCAGCCTCCCCTCCCTCACAGGGTGTCTGTTGTGGGGAGAGGAAAGGGAAGGCGAATGTAAGCCGCTTTGAGGCACCATCGGGGAGCTCTCTTCCTCTTCCTCTTCCTCTTCCTCCTCCCCTCCTCCTCTTCCTCCTCCTCCTCCTCTTCCTCTTCTTCTCCTTCTTCTTCTTCTATCTGATGGTAGGGCTCTCTTCAAGACTATGCTATCCTGTTAACTGCTATAGCAGGGTCCCTGATCTTATTGAACCTGGGGAAGCATTGGAAAGTCGAGAACCGATACAGGGAGTCAGCACAGAATTCTTGCACCAGGAAGGCAGTGGCCAGTTGATGGAGTGGCCGTCCCTGGTTTTCCCTCTTTTAAAGCATCCTGCTTTACAAAGTTCACAGGGAGTGAACTTTGTACAGACCAAAGATGTGCTGTGGTGACCCTGATACAGTCTAAGACAGGGGTAGTCAACCTGTGGTCCTCCAGATGTCCATGGACTACAATTCTCATGGGAATTGTAGTCCATGGACATCTGGAGGACCACAGGTTGACTACCCCTGGTCTAAGATATCTGCCGGGTGCCTGGCAGCTCGCCTGGACAAGGAAGAACCCTAAATGGGGCGAGAAGCATGCTAATATGTCTTCAGCTTATCGCACAATGTTTATCAAGCAGAGGTTCAGAGTGGGCAATTAGATTATGACCTGATTTGGGTTTGTTAATCTGAATCTGTAAAAATCTGTGTTCGGGGCAGCTCGGGAGCACTGGATTTTGGACATGGGTCACAGTGTCACCCTTTTAGTTGCTGCAGCTATTAAAATGGTATCCTGAAAGAATCCTCCTGGCCTGATGTGGTATCGGATCTCTTCCCACAACGGTTGAAAATGAACCTCAACTCCCTTATGGTGGGCGTATCGCAGTCACAAGATACTGAGGGGTTCCAAACCGGCCACCGGCTGCACCAGGGGCAGCTGATTTCACATGAATGACCCCCATATCTCCAAAGGCCATGTTTTGTGCACTCTTTGGAAGTCCTTCCTGCTCCAGTGTGGTGGAAGGGAGCTGAGGTTGACTGATTGCTTTCAGTAAGTGACACTTTGGGGGAAGAGGATACAGGATCCATGAAACACATTCACAGGCGGTACTGTGCTCATAGGAACTGCGTTGGGGGTCACTGTACCAGATCACATTCATTCATTCATTCATTCATTCATTCAATTACCACCCTCCCTTGAGGCTCAGGGCGGTTTACATGGAACTGGAGAAAAAGAAAGCAGTACAAATAACATGACAAGTCGTACAACAGTGATACAGTCCTAGCAAGAGAACAATAGCATAATGGAACAAACATGGTGAGAACGTCCATTTTAACTGTAACATACAGACGGCCCCGTGGGATGGACGTGTCGGTGGGGGTTCTCATGGGAGGGGAGCACTCAGGGGCCAATGGGAGGTGATTGAATTCAGGTCGACCTCAACCAAAAGCCAGGCGGAAGAGCTCCCTTTTACAGGCCTTACGGAACTGTTTAAGCTCCTCTGTGGCTTTTTGAATGATCACGGATCGGATCCAGTATTTCCGTGTGTGCAAGGACTTCAGTTTGCGGGACGCATTTGTTCATTTGGAGGGGGAAATGGCAGCCCCCCCAGAAACCTGCCTGGCGCTGCTCCCCCCCCCCAATCAAGTTGCAACTCAGGTCCGGCAAGCCCATCAGGTTGTCAAGGCGGGAGATGTTCAGAGGTGGTTGGCTGTCGCCTGCTTCTACGTCACAACCCTTGGATTCCCTTAGTGGTCCCCCATTGAGCTGCTTGCAAGAAAAAAAAAGCGAACCCAAGTAGGAGCAGTTTGCAAAATAAAGATTAACCCCGCCCCCTCAACATTTAAAAGTATTGATTAAAATCCATCTTTAAAAGCCCATTCCAGCACGAAAATAAAAATTTAAGCCATAAAAACAGACATCATTTCTTTAGTTATTTCCTCTAAGGGCCGACCCAAATGCCCCCTCCAATCCTGTTCGGGGGGGATGGGGACGACAAGGGCCCCATTTTTGGTGTGAAACCAGAATACTGATGTAACCACATGGCTACTTCCTATTAAATTTAATGCTAATGTAATTTTCCTTTAGGCATTATCCAGACCTTGTAACCTGCCTCGAGCCTGTGGGGAGAGGCGGGCAATAAATTGAATAAATAGATAAAATAAATATTTAAGGTACTTACATTGTTGTTTGGGGAAGGAAGGGGAAATAGAGATTACATGGGCCGGATATGTAAATACAGGATTGTCCTGTATACCCGTGTTCTGAACGTATTCTGTAGCTCAGTTACTTTCTTCCTCTTAAAACAGCTGTGACTTCTTACGAAGATCTCGGCCTTTTTGCATTCGGCTCACCTGGAAAGGTAATCACCCAACTGGTTCTTCTTGTTTTTTTCTTATCTAACCCTTTGTTTTAATTGTTTGCAACTGTCCTCCAGCCTAGCCTAATAAACTCAGAGCTTGGAAGCTCCTGGGTTCCTGCTTCCTACCTTGCATATTCAGAAGGGTTCTGTACTCTGGCTAGACTCACGGCCTCAACCCTCACGGACAGCAAATACAATAGGATTCCGAGAGGATTTGCCCATGTCCCCTTGGAGAAATCGGGGCCAGGGAGCATGTGCATTTCCATTGCTCTCGCCATAATGAGGACTACTTTCCCACATCTCCAGGGCCATCTAGCCCAACCCCCTGCAGAATGCAGGAAATTCACAACTACCTGCCCACCCACAGTGACCACAATTCCATGCCTAGCTGATGCCACCCCCCCAAAAAAAAAACAACCCCAGAATCTCTGGCCAGTCTGATAGAATATGGCTATCATATTTCTGATAGAATGTGTTGGTAGTTATGAATCTGAGATCATAGAATGGGCCATATAGCTAGAAGGGGCCATCCAGGCCATCTAGTCCCACCCCCTGCTCAATGCAGGATCAGCCTAAAGCATCCAGGAGAAGGATCTGTCCAGCCGCTGCTTGAAGACCGCCAGTGAGGGGGAGCTCCCCACCTCCTTAGGCAGCCCCTTCCACTGCTGAACTAGACTCCTAGAATCCTAGAGTGGGAAGGGGCCATCCAGGCCATCTAGTCCCACCCCCTGCTCAGTGCAGGATCAGCCTCAAGCATCCAGGAGAAGGATCTGTCCAGCTGCTGCTTGAAGACGGCCAGTAAGGGGGAGCTCCCCACGTCCTTAGGCAGCCCCTTCCACTGCTGAACTAGACTCCTAGAATCCTAGAGTGGGAAGGGCCATCCAGGCCATCTAGTCCCACCCCCTGCTCAGTGCAGGATCAGCCTCAAGCATTCAGGAGAAGGATCTGTCCAGCCGCTGCTTGAAGACCCCCAGTGAGGGGGAGCTCCCCACCTCCTTAGGCAGCCCCTTCCACTGCTGAACTAGACTCCTAGAATCCTAGAGTGGGAAGGGCCATCCAGGCCATCTAGTCCCACCCCCTGCTCAATGCAGGATCAGCCTCAAGCATCCAGGAGAAGGATCTGTCCAGCCGCTGCTTGAAGACCGCCAGTGAGGGGGAGCTCCCTACCTCCTTAGGCAGCCCACTCCACTGCTGAACTAGACTCCTAGAATCCTAGAGTGGGAAGGGGCCATCCAGGCCATCTAGTCCCACCCCCTGCTCAATGCAGGATCAGCCTCAAGCATCCAGGAGAAGGATCTGTCCAGCCGCTGCTTGAAGATCGCCAGTGAGGGGGAGCTCCCCACCTCCTTAGGCAGCCCCTTCCACTGCTGAACTAGACTCACAGAATCCCAGTGGGAAGGGGCCATCCAGGCCATCTAGTCCCACCCCCTGCTCAATGCAGGATCAGCCTCAAGCATCCAGGAGAAGGATCTGTCCAGCCACTGCTTGAAGACCGCCAGTGAGGGGGAGCTCCCCACCTCCTTAGGCAGCCCACTCCACTGCTGAACTAGACTCCTAGAATCCTAGAGTGGGAAGGGGCCATTCAGGCCATCTAGTCCCACCCCCTGCTCAATGCAGGATCAGCCTCAAGCATCCAGGAGAAGGATCTGTCCAGCCGCTGCTTGAAGACCGCCAGTGAGGGGGAGCTCCCCACCTCCTTAGGCAGCCCCTTCCACTGCTGAACTAGACTCACAGAATCCCAGTGGGAAGGGGCCATCCAGGCCATCTAGTCCCACCCCCTGCTCAATGCAGGATCAGCCTCAAGCATCCAGGAGAAGGATCTGTCCAGCCACTGCTTGAAGACCGCCAGTGAGGGGGAGCTCCCCACCTCCTTAGGCAGCCCACTCCACTGCTGAACTAGACTCCTAGAATCCTAGAGTGGGAAGGGGCCATCCAGGCCATCTAGTCCCACTCCCTGCTCAATGCAGGATCAGCCTCAAGCATCCAGGAGAAGGATCTGTCCAGCCGCTGCTTGAAGACCGCCAGTGAGGGGGAGCTCCCCACCTCCTTAGGCAGCCCCTTCCACTGCTGAACTAGACTCCTAGAATCCTAGAGTGGGAAGGGGCCATGCAGGCCATCTAGTCCCACCCCCTGCTCAACGCAGGATCAGCCTCAGGCATCCAGGAGAAGGATCTGTCCAGCCGCTGCTTGAAGACCGCCAGTGAGGGGGAGCTCCCCACCTCCTTAGGCAGCCCCTTCCACTGCTGAACTAGACTCCTAGAATCGTAGAGTGGGAAGGGGCCATCCAGGCCATCTAGTCCCACCCCCTACTCAATGCAGGGTCAGCCTCAAGCATCCAGGAGAAGGATCTGTCCAGCCGCTGCTTGAAGACGGCCAGTGAGGGGGAGCTCCCCACCTCCTTAGGCAGCCCCTTCCACTGCTGAGCTAGACTCCTAGAATCCTAGAGTGGGAAGGGGCCATCCAGGCCATCTAGTCCCACCCCCTGCTCAATGCAGGGTCAGCCTCAAGCATCCAGAAGAAGGATCTGTCCAGCCACTACTTGGAGACCGCCAGTGAGGGGGAGCTCCCCACCTCCTTAGGCAGCCCCTTCCACTGCTGAACTAGACTCCTAGAATCCTAGAGTGGGAAGGGGCCATCCAGGCCATCTAGTCCAACCTCTTGCTTAATGCAGGATTAGCCTCAAGCATCCAGGAGAAGAATCTGTCCAGCTGCCTAAGGAACTTGTTAATATTGCTAATTCCCTTGAGGAACTTGTTTGTATCATTACTTCTGTAAGGTAAGAATAGTAGTTATGTACATTATTAATGTAAAATTCCGTGTCAAGATCTTAAGACTGTGTTATTACATTGTTTCACCTCAATTTCTTGGGTCCACTGCAGAAGCCACTTTGTGGAGCAAAGAACTACCAGATCCTCAGATGGAACCAACCTGTTGAACTTTTGAAATTATGCCTGAATTATTTTTTGTATCACACTTGTTGAACTGTTGTATTATTATACACTTGTTGATTGTTGACAATATTGTTTGGTTGTTATAATTGTCTTGGTGATACTTTATAAATGACTATTTTTGCACTTTTGGAAGCATTATTTACTACTAGCAAAAAAGCCTGTTGTAATTAAAAATACAATGGGGGCTAGGTCCCCCACCCCATTTTTTGGGGTGGGGGAGCACTGGTGGGGACTGGCTCACTCCTCCCTTCCCCCAGTAGCTCCACTGAGGCCTGGTGAGGCCGTGGGCGGGGCTGCTAAGAGCTGTGTCAAGCACTGGCAGGGGCTCCCTCCCTCCTTCTTTCCCCCCACTGAGCCTGCAATCCCAGGTCCTCCCTCTGCCTCCAAGCTCCCACTGGCTGTCTAACTTACTGCAGGCTGGGAAGTTGGAGGGAGATGCGGCCAGGGGCAGGACATCCTACGTGATTGGCCGTTTGTCGGATGGACAGCCAATCAGGGACAGGACAGCCTACCTCATTGGCAGTTAGGTGATGAGTCCCAACTCCTCCTACCACCCCATTCCTGTTTTATTTATATGGTACAGATAGTGTCTGGACCGAGAACTTCCAGAAGTACAGGCAGGATTTCGAAGAGGCAGAGGAACTAGAGATCAAATTGCCAACATACGCTGGATCATGGAGAAAGCTAGGGAGTACCAGAAGAACGTCTACTTCTGCTTCATTGACTATGCTAAAGCCTTTGATTGTGTGGAGCACAACAAATTGTGGCAAGTTCTTAAAGAGATGGGAATACCAGAGCATCTTATTTGTCTCTTGAGAAATTTATATGCAGGTCAAGAAGCAACAGTGAGAACTGAACATGGAATCACTGACTGGTTCAAAATTGAGAAAGGAGTTCGGCAAGGCTGTATACTGTCGCCTTGCCTATTTAACTTGTATGCAGAGCACATCATGAGAAATGCGGGATTAGAGGAGTCACAAATTGGGATCAAGATTGCAGGGAGAAATATCAACAACCTCAGATATGCAGATGATACCACTCTAATGGCAGAAAGTGAAGAGGAACTAAAGAGCCTGTTGATGCGGGTGAAGGAGGAGAGTGCCAAAGTTGGCTTGAAACTCAACATCAAGAAAACAAAGATCATGGCATCCGGCCCTCTCAATTCCTGGCAAATAGAAGGGGAAGAAATGGAGATAGTGACAGATTTTATTTTCCTGGGCTCCAAGATCACTGCAGATGGGGACTGCAGCAAAGAAATTAAAAGACGCTTGCTCCTGGGGAGGAAAGCTATGGCAAATCTAGACAGCATCCTAAAAAGCAGAGACATCACCCTGCCAACAAAAGTGCGTTTAGTCAAGGCTATGGTCTTCCCAGTTGCAATGTATGGCTGCGAAAGTTGGACCATAAGGAAGGCCGAGCGTCAAAGAATTGAGGCTTTTGAACTCTGGTGCTGGAGAAGACTCTTGCGAGTCCCTTGGACTGCAAGGCGAACAAACCAGTCAGTCCTAGAGGAGATCAGCCCTGACTGCTCTTTAGAAGGCCAGATCCTGAAGATGAAACTCAAATATTTTGGCCACCTCATGAGAAGGAAGGACTCCCTGGAGAAGAGCCTAATGCTGGGAGAGATCGAGGGCAAAAGAAGAAGGGGACGACAGAGAATGAGGTGGATGGATGGAGTCACTGAAGCAGTAGGTGCAAACTTAAATGGACTCCGGGGAATGGTAGAGGACAGGAAGGCCTGGAGGATCATTGTCCATGGGGTCGCGATGGGTCGGACACGACTTCGCACATAACAACAACAACACAGATAGTGTCAGAGTCACAATTACACAGCTCTCTTTTTTTTCTGTTTTTTTTCCCCCAGTTACTGTGTGCCCCAGTTTTTGTTTATTGTATTCCCTACCTGGAGATTAGCATCTCTAATGAGATTGCCATTCCTAACACAGTTTGCTTTTTTCAATAGGTTATTGTGGCCTGCACAATCATCATCCAGAATATTGGGGGTAAGAGTTTTCATCCTTCAAGTTGCGTTTGGCGTGTAGGGGCAGGCCCCCCAACCTTTCTGAGCCTGTAGGCACCTTTAGAATTTTGACCCATTGTGGTGGGCGTGGCCACAAAATGGCTGCCATGAGCAGCAGAGCCAGTTGCAAAATGGCTGCCACAGCATGCCTTTGGTTGCACAGCAAAGTTCCTGTGCAGGGGGGACAGTTGCTGGCAGAGCGAGGTTGTCAGTGTTGAGTGGCGCACGTCTCCGCGATCGCATAAACCAGTGGTTCTCAACCTGGGGGTCGAACGACCCTTTCACGGGGTTCTCGGCAGGGAAAGCAGCTTGGCCGGGGGAGCGCCATCCACACAACAGCCTTGCGGGGTAGATCGAGATAGAGCGTTCGTCTGTCTGGAGCAGCGGTAAAGAGCAAGATGGGCATGGTGGGACAAGAGGCAGAGCTGAACTGAGAAACCCCGGAAAAAACCCAATTTATAGACAATCATGAACCGTGGATCTTCACACCATTGGTCAGTTTCGGTTTAATTTCTGTGAAAGGACCCTTGCATAATTTTATGGTTGGGGGTCACCCCAACATGAGGAGCTGGATTAAAGGGTCGCGGCATTAATAAGGTTGGGAACCACTGGCATAAATCGAGGCAGTTCTGACAGTCATTCCCCTACGCATGCTTCGAACTTGGCCGCTTGTGTTCATAATTCAATTTTCTGGCCCTCCGTGTAAGAAGTGTTGGATTTAGTAGTATAGCAAACCCCCACCCCCACCCCCAGGATTTGACTGCAAACCTGATCGCGAAGCCCTAATTACGAGGACGAGAGGTTATTTATTCATACCGGCGCGGAGCGATGTTACGTAATGATGGACAAATTTTTTAATTTCCTTTCCTCCTCGACCGGACCAAATGCCGTGAAATAAGCGGGGGTTAGGCACCGGAGGGTCAGACCAAACCGGGGCCTCCTCTAAGAGCGTGGCAGGGAAAGGAAATTTGAGTCTCTTTTCCTCCTCCCTTTCACAGTTCATAACCTTTCATGTATGTCACTTTTAATAAAACTCTACTGAGCGGCCCCAGAGGCCCGGACTATTGCGAATTGGGTGTTATCAAACGACTTACTCCATCCTTTGCAATAAGTCTGGCTGTCAGAAAGCTGGGACGTATCTGCCAAAAAATTCTCATTTCTGATTAATTCAAGAGGCTGTGTTTTGCGGTTGGAAAAATCATTATTTGAAGCCGGGTCCCTTGGATGGAGACCTCCGGGGCTGCACTGCGGTGACTTTCCGTGGGAATACTTGATCCGCTTCTAAGAAGGGGGGCTATTTTATCTCGCCCACCACTTCTGAACGCAGTTCATCTGTAGAAAAGGAGAATTGTGTTGCCGTTTCGATGAGAGGCGTCCGGGACCCAGAATAGCTCTGACTAACCCAGTTGTCAGGTCTTGGAAACTGAACAGGATCGGCCTTGGTTAGTCCTCCTATCTGCTATGTATTTGTCGTATGGCAACGTTGCACACAGGAAGCATAGAATAATATAAAATACCTAGCCCATTTGATACAGTGGGTATGCAGGCACATTGGGCAACCCCCCTAAAAACTGATTTCTAAATCAGCATTTCTCAACCAGGGCTGATTTTGCACTTACTTTGTTTATTCCGTTGTGGATCCTGCTGAATTTAGATCGATTGGGTCTTCCTCTCCCCTCCCCCATTGAAGCAGAAAGGTTTTCTGCACATGGTTAGGGAAGCTCAGAATGCGGGGGGGGGGGGTGTGGAGCCAAGCTCAGCAGGAGCCTCTTTCTTTCTATTCTTGAAGGGGGGGAAAGAGGATTGGAGACAGCAGAGCAGGGGGAATAAACCCACAAGGAAAATCTCTGCCGAGAGAAGTTAGGGCTTCCCCTTTAAGGGAAGTCTTGCAACCTGGGAACGAGGAAGCCTTTGAACTGACGCCCGGGCCAATCAGGGCTTTTCTATAGCATCGGAGGCTCCAGGCAGCAAGTTAGTTTGGGAAAATCAGAGAGCTGCATCTTTACTCATGCTGATTTTTCAAATATCGAGGGTTATATCCACTCCAGGATATCATGGGGGAAAGCTAGAGTCACATCCGGATCAATAATGCTTGTTGCAGATGAAAAATTTGAATAGCCCAAAATCAAAATGGAAATTGCATTCAGTGTAGACTGAATAGACCTAGGATTGGAATGAAAGCTCGGTGCAGATTCAGCCCAGGGATTTTTGAAGACCCTAAAAGATTTCCAGAATGGGTGGGAGTTAATTTATTTTTCATATATTTAAAAAAATTGTTAAACATTTATTGGGTAATATGACCATACATGGTCATGTCGACCAGCCCCCCCCCCATCCCAAAATGGCCAATGATGGGCCTGGAGGGGGGTGGAAAGGGGAAAAACTCCTGCTGGGTGTGTTTTCCAACCATATTCTGCACGATTGTGCCAATTCTGGGTTTCTCGAAGCCTGAAGAATATTTCAGGGGTTTCTCAAGGATAAAACGGTTGAGAAAGGCTGATCTAAATGTTCAGCCGACTCAATTGCCGCTCGGAACAGTTCTAAGAGCTCTGTCACATCTCCCTGGAAAGCACAACACTCACAGCCCCGTGACAGATGGAAAATAGTTGGGCAGGCTGCACCACAAGAAGAAGAAGAAGAAGAGTTGGTTCTTATATGCCGCTTTTCCCTACCCGAAGGAGGCTCAAAGTGGCTTACATTCTCCTTCCCTATCCTCTCCCCACAACAGACACCCTGTGGGGTGGGTGAGGCTGAGAGAGCCCTGATATCACTGCTCAGTCAGAACAGTTTTATCAGTGCTGTGGGGAGCCCAAGGTCACCCAGCTGGTTGCATGTGGGGGAGCGCAGAATCGAACCCGGCATGCCAGATTAGAAGTCCGCACTCCTAACCACTACACCAAACTGGCTCCCTTTCCACTACAGCAAACTGGCTCTCAATCACATTTGGGTCCTGGTATTCTGCCCCATTTAAACAACAGGCCTGCCAGCTGGCAAAGCCTCACATCTGCTGTTAATCCTATATGACAACTAACTTTTTTGTTGTTCTTCTGTTTGTACCAATCATCAGTTTGTGGACTGAGCTAATTCATTTGAGGTGTTGGAGGTTTTTCCTTTCAATTTTCTTAATGAATAAAAGAAACCTCCACATTCAGAGGCAGTCAACTTCTGGATACCAGTGCTAGGATTGGTGCCCTGGCTGGCCCCTGTGTGAGACAGGAGGCTCGACTAGATGGACCCCTGGTCTGACCCAGCAGGGCTCTTCTGATGTCCTTAGGAAGGCCTCGGCTTCTCTGCCCTGTTGCTGGCCCTCCAGAGGAACTGGCTGGCCCCTGTGTGAGACAGGAGGGTGGACTGGATGGACCCCTGGTCTGACCCAGCAGGGCTCTTCTGGTGTCCTTAGGAAGGCCTCGGCCTCTCTGCCCTGTTGCTGGCCCTCCAGAGGAACTGGCTGGCCCCTGTGTGAGACTGCAGGATGGACTGGATGGACCCCTGGTCTGACCCAGCAGGGCTCTCTGATGTCCTTAGGAAGGCCTCGGCCTCTCTGCCCTGTTGCTGGCCCTCCAGAGGAACTGGCTGGCCCCTAAGTGAGACAGGAGGCTGGACTGGATGGACCCCTGGTCTGACCCAGCAGGGCTCTCCTGATGTCCTTAGGAAGGCCTCGGCCTCTCTGCCCTGTTGCTGGCCCTCCAGAGGAACTGGCTGGCCCCTGAGTGAGACAGGAGGCTGGACTGGATGGACCCCTGGTCTGACCCAGCAGGGCTCTCCTGATGTCCTTAGGAAGGCCTCGGCCTCTCTGCCCTGTTGCTGGCCCTCCAGAGGAACTGGCTGGCCCCTGTGTGAGACAGGAGGCTGGACTGGAGGGACCCCTGGTCTGACCCAGCAGGGCTCTCCTGATGTCCTTAGGAAGGCCTCGGCCTCTCTGCCCTGTTGCTGGCCCTCCAGAGGAACTGGCTGGCCCCTGTGTGAGACAGGAGGCTGGACTGGAGGGACCCCTGGTCTGACCCAGCAGGGCTCTCCTGATGTCCTTAGGAAGGCCTCGGCCTCTCTGCCCTGTTGCTGGCCCTCCAGAGGAACTGGCTGGCCCCTGTGTGAGACAGGAGGCTGGACTGGATGGACCCCTGGTCTGACCCAGCAGGGCTCTCCTGATGTCCTTAGGAAGGCCTCGGCCTCTCTGCCCTGTGGCTGGCCCTCCAGAGGAACTGGCTGGCCCCTGTGTGAGACTGGCGTCTGGACTAGATAGACCACTGGTCTGATCCAACAGGGCTCTTACCGCCTTCTTACAAGAGCAGAGTTGCTCTACAGGTGTTGAAGGGCAAACAAGTCCCCCAATTTCTGCCTGCAGCTTTCATGTTGTCACACACAGCAGTTCACACACTTTTAATGTTTTTCCTTTCCTTATGATGGGAAGTGCTTGTGATTCCCCCCCCCCCCCAGCGATGGGTGAGAGAGAAAGGACCATCTGCAACAAGATGTGGGATCCACGGAGGCTTGTATAAAAATGAATTTCCTGCAAGGTGTTTGAACGTAGGTAGTGAAATGTGAACATCTGTTTCCTAGCGAAGAAATTTTAGGGCCAAAAAAGTTAGAAAAGGCAATCTGGGGAGCTTTTTGTTTGACCAAAAGCACGCCATTTTGCCGGGCTTTTCTCTGACCACTCTCTGCTTCCATGACTAGGAGAAACCTTACAGGCTTGTGTTGCATCTCATTTCCCCTTTAGTCACAGTCACCTCAGTGGCCAGGGATAAGGTCTTGTTGGCACCAACGGAACGATCCAGAGAAACCCGATTCAACAGTGAACCTCTGTTCTCCCCAAGGGAAGCTAAAGTGCACAACTAGGTACCCTGGTGTGCTTACAACGGAGAGAAAGAACATATATGCAGAAAAAGTCGGTGTTCCCTTTATAAAAAGAGACAGACGTTTTCTTTGCCTTCTGCCAGCTTCATCGTTCGCAAACTAGCAGAAGCAAAGTCACTGCTGAAGAGGTTTATAACCAAGCTGGGAAAGAAATCCTGGCACATTTTTTAAAAAATCCATGTGTCAAACAGAGCCGGATTTGGGACGTACAAACTTGAATTCATAGAATCTTTAATCTTGAGGGTTTAAGATGTGATTCGGGACCTGTTGTTCGGACCTGTTTTTGAAGACTCCTACTGCACGCGTGCAGACATAAAGTGGCTTGGTTTAGGAGTTTGTATGCGCGCATGTGAATAGGATGTCGATCATAGCACTCCGGGTCATGTTGGGGATATATATTTTATATCAGGGACTGCATGTTTCCTGAACAGAGTTTGAGTTCAGTGGCATGTTTAAGACGAATGCAGTTTTATTTGAGGTATAAGCTTTCGTGTACATTCACACTGCTTTGGGTACAATGAAATCACAGAATCATGGAATTATAGATTTGAAAGGGACTTCTAAGGTCATCTAGTCCAACCCCCTGCACAATGCAGGAACTCCCAACTACCTGCCCACCCACGGTGACCCCAATTTCTTGCTTAAGTGATCCCTCCACCAAAAATATCCAGAATCCAGCCTGGCCTGGAGGAAATTCACCTACCCTAAATGAAAGTTACCAGTCCATACATAAAGGCAGAGGGTGAGCAGTAAAATAGCATAAATCATAGGTAAAGGTATCCCCTGTGCAAGCACTGAGTCATGTCTGATCCTTGGGGTGACACCCTCCAGCGTTTTCATGGCAGACTCAATACGGGGTGGTTTGCCAGTGCCTTCCCCAGTCATTACCGTTTACCCCCCAGCAAGCTGGGTACTCATTTTCCCGACCTCGGAAGGATGGAAGGCTGAGTCAACCTTGAGCCAGCTGCTGGGATCGAACTCCCAGCCTCATGGGCAGAGCTTTCAGATGGCTGCCTTACCACTCTGCGCCACAAGAGGCTCTAGCATAAATCATAATGAAGCTGTTTAACAGATTCAAGGCACAAACAAGACTAACATGCTTTGTTTATATAGTTACCATTTGTTCGGGTTTAATTCCAGGGGAAATACATAGTGAAGAAATATATCAAAATTGGAGCTCAATGGGCAGATGTACGCTTTTTCATTACGGAATACTGAGAATAATTAACTGTGACCCTGCCCTGATGCTCCATCTATCTTCTGTCAAACATGGGGATGACCTTACAGCATCTCTTCTTTGTAGAAAGGCAATTGGCTGTGCAGTATATCTCCCCAGACCAACGATGTATACACTCCAGTCTACCATTTCAAATTACATTACATTCTACTATTCATTAAATTACATAACAACCTTCTATTCAAAATAAGAAGTAAAATAAAGAAGATGTCTAGCCCTTCTGGAGGACTGGTGAGAATACAGATGCAAGGACAGAATGAGTTTAGAATATGCAGTGAGTTAAGAAACCAATATCCCTGTTAAGTCCCGGGGGTTCCATTGTTCTGTTATAGTAACTTTCAGCTCAGCAATTTCCCTTCCTTGTGTATTTCTGAAGCTCTTTCGCAATTAAACACCCATTTTGAAGTCACCCATTGAAATGTGCTGGAAGGTTGAAGAATTCTCCTACAGGTTTCTCTGTCTTTTGATTCTTGATGTCAGATTTGTGTCTATTTATCCTTTGGCCTAGTGTTTGACCTGTTTGACCTGTGTTGGCATTTAACGGCATACACAACACTAGAAGATAAGCAAGTGAATGAGCCTGAGATAGCGTAGTTGATGGTGTTAGATCCAGTGTATTTGGGAGCAAAGTTGGCATCTGGGAGTTGTTTCCAATTGAATAAATTTGTCCTTATTGATTGGGTACCCAAATCAAGCCAGATAATCAGGGATCGGTTTAAAAACACCGAATAAAACACGATAAGACATCTACTTGTTTTGTTTGGGGGTGTTTTTGGGGGGGCTGTGCTAAACCCCTAGGAACAGGCAGCAGGGGTAGTCAAACTGCGTCCCTCCAGATGTCCATGGGCTACAATTCCCAGAGGCTCATGGGTATTGTAGTCCATGGACATCAGGAGGGCCGCAGTTTGACTACCCCTGCATACAGCTTTGTTGATCTGTTCTCTGTAGCACTCTCACCTCGCCATCTGCTGGTCACTCTGAATACGGCCCTTTCCCAAAACTCATTTCACCAAATAGCTGAATGCTGCTGGTGGCGATAGCGGTTATCTTTGTAATCTTCCCACTGAAAGGAAGCAGCCGGACCCAAAAAACGGGAACGGGAATTCTGGCCTTGATGAGAAACAGAAACGAGCGCGAAGACCTTTGTGTTAATGCGACGTTTTGTCGACAAATCTGTAACTATGGTTGTTTTTAAATTCTTTCCAAAAGTTTCCGTAGGTTTTGCTCTTTCCCCAGGAGAAATATTCTGTTCTGTGTATAATAGTTCTGTAACTTTTTGGTTTAAGTTCGAAAGGTAGCCCTGTGGGTCTAGAGCAGAACAGTAAGATTCAGGGGAACCTTAGAAGAAGGAGGAGGAGGAGGAGGAGTTGGTTCTTATATGCCGCTTTTCCCTACCCAAAGGAGGTTCAAAGCGGCTTACAGTCGCCTTCCCTTTCCTCTCCCCACAACAGACACCCTGTGAGGGAGGGGAGGCTGAGAGAGTCCTGAGATTACTGAAGAAGAAGAGTTGGCTCTTATATGCCGCTTTTCTCTACCTGAAGAAGGCTCAAAGTGGCTTACAGATCTTCCCTTCCTCTCCCCACAACAGACACCCTGTGGGGTGGGTGAGGCTGAGAGAGCCCCGATATTCCTGCTCGGTCAGAACAGCTTTATCAGTGCCGTGGTGAGCCCAAGGTCACCCAGTTGGCTGCATGTGGGGGAGTGCAGAATTGAACCTAGCATGCCAGATTAGAAGCCCGCACTCCTAACCACTACACCAAACCGGCTCTTAAAGACCCAACAAGAGCTTCAGAGTATGAACTCCCATTTGTAAATTTGTATACCGCCCTCCCCTAAAGCTCAGGTCGGTTCACATAGAGCGTAAACAAGAACAATACATCAAACTCAGGGATTACAACAAATGAAAGGGAACAATAATAACAACAACAGAGAAAATAACATTCTAACAGAGTGAACAATTAGACCCATGGCTGGTCAGATCCTTCGTATAGGTTCAAGGGTGGGAGATTCGGGGGGCTGGTAGATGGTGCTTGTATTATGTGTTTTACTGCCTTTTAGTTCTGAATTGCTTGTGCCAGTACATGATCCATTTAGCTTTATGCCTCTGTTGTTTGGGGAAGGAATGGGTGGCAGGGATTATGCTATTAAATGGGGAGGGGTCAGGAAACGTTTGCCTAGGGTTTAAAAAGTGCTAATCCTCAGAGAATGATAAAGTCAACAAAAGCAAGGGAAGTCCGAAGCTAGTTTCTTCTGTCACCAAAGCACCTAGCTCTGCACGCCCCCCCTCCCCTTTTTTGGGGGAAGAAAACAAACACCTAAAGTGGAGGCAGGACATTGTCCTTTCCTGCCAAGGGGCATCCATTTCTCAGAGAGGAATGTCCTCAATTAATCTTTTAAGTGGCATCCGTATTTTCCACCAGCGGCTGCAATGGTTTACCGAGATATTTCAGCTCATCTGAGGGCTCACCCCTTTGGCGGCAGCTCACGTTCGGCCTGCAAGCTAATTGCCCTTATTGTCTGAAATTGAGGATTTCCAGCTCAGCTTTAATTAGGGACAAGTTCCCCAGTCTCCGGTCTTAGCCAAACAGTTTTAGGCCCTGTGAGGCCAATTATGTTTTATTTTGATGATTTAGGCAATCGGGTTTAATTTTTAAAAAAACAAACATTTTGTTTGGAAGAACAGTAAGATTTTTTTTACTTTTATTTTATTTATTGTTGCCTGGAGTGGTTGTGTCCGGCTGAATCCACAGACTTATTTTTATTTATTTATATGTTTACATTTTATTTATATTGGCATATATACCCCATCCCTCCCAGCAAGCTGGCTTGGAGCGACTTGATGTCATTTTAAAATCCCATAACTATAGATGATATATAACTTTATTCATAAATACTTAAACATTAAAACTTAAAAAATAGAGTCCCATAACAGAAGAAGAAGAAGAAGAAGAAGAAGAAGAAGAAGAAGAAGAAGAAGAAGAAGAAGAGTTGTTTCTTATACGCCACTTTTCTCTGGAAAGAAGGCAAATGTAAGCTGCTTTGGGTAGAGAAAAGCAGCATATAAGAACCAACTCTTCTTCTTCTTCAGTAATCTCAGGGCTCTCTCAGCCTCACCTCCCTCACAGGGTGTCTGTTGAGGGGAGAGGAAAGGGAAGGTGACTGTAAGCCGCTTTGAAACTCCTTCGGGTAGAGAAAAGCGGCATATAAGAACCAACTCTTCTTCTTCTTCTTCTTCTTCTTTGATTTGTACAGCCTATTGTTAGCAGTCATTAGTTGAACAATGTTCATGTCTAGTAGCACCTTTAAGACCAAATTTTATTCAAGGTGTAAGCTTTCGTATGTACTCCCCCCTGTCGGAAGGGTGCAGTGATGGCCTCTAATCTGGAGAACCGGGTTCAGTTCCTCATTTTTTCTTCACATGCAGCCGGCTGTGATTGGTCTAGTCACAGTTTTCTCAGAGCTCTCTCAGCCCCACCAACCTTCACAGAGTATCTGTTGTGGAGAGAGGAAAGGGAAGGCGATTGTAAGCAGCTTTGAGACGCCTTCAGGTAGTGAAAAGCGGGACATAAGAACCAACTCTTCTTCAGATACATTGAAATGGAAGTTATCAGTCCATACATGTAGGTAGAAGGCGAGCAGCATAAAAAGGGTTCTAGTAGCTGCGAGAACCAATCTGCAATAACAAGTGTAATTTATGTGATCACAATTTGAGTTTAATTCGGGGGGGGGGGAACGGAGCATAACGAAGGAAATAAATGTATCAAAACAGGAGATTGATGGGCAGATGAACCCTTCTTAATTGTAGGACAAAGTTCAAGCCCAGTGGCACCTTTAAGACTAACACAGTTTGATTCGAGGTATAAACTTTTGTAGAGCCTCTTGTGGCGCAGAGTGGTAAGGCAGCCGCCTGAAAGCTTTGCTCATGAGGTTGGGAGTTCGATCCCAGCAGCCGGCTCAAGGTTGACTCAGCCTTCCATCCTTCCGAGGTCGGTAATATGAGTACCCAGCTTGCTGCTGGGGGGGGTAAACGGTAATGACTGGGGAAGGCACTGGCAAACCACCCCGTATTGAGTCTGCCTTGAAAACGCTAGAGGGCGTCACCCCAAGGGTCAGACATGACTCGGTGCTTGCACAGGGGATACCTTTACCTTATAAACTTTTGTGTGCATGCAGACTTGTCAGATACATTGATTAATTGTGGAATGCTGAGAGCAGTTGCCCGAAACCCTACTATCACCCTGCATCTATCTCCTCTCAAGCGTGGAGGTACACCTTGAGCATCCTCTTCCTTGAGGGGGGGCAGTTGGCTGCGCAGTATATCTTCCGTGACCCCAAACTGGAGAAATACATTCCAATCTACCATTCCAAAATTACATGACATTCTGCTATTTGCTACATTACATTACATAGGCGTATGGTTGAGGCCAGAGCGGTAGCCGGCGTTGCCATCTGAGGATCAATAAGATGAGGCCAGCTAGATTCCACACTCCCAGGTAGAGAGAGATTGACTCATGCTGAACTGGAGAATGAATCATAGAATCCTAGAATCATAGAGTTGGAAGGGGCCATACAGGCCATCTAGTCCAACCCCCTGCTCAACGCAGGATTAGCCCTAAGCATCCTAAAGCATCCAAGAAAAGTGTGTATCCAACCTTTGCTTGAAGACTTCCAGTGAGGGGGCGCTCACCACCTCCTTAGGCAGCCTATTCCACTGCTGAACTACTCTGACTGTGAAATTTTTTTCCTGATATCTAGCCTATATCATTGTACTTAAAGTTTAAACCCATTACTTATAATATAAACCCATGGGTTTATATTTTGTTGTCCGCCATCTTGTTATACTATGTTATTGTTCTGATATGTTTTAATGGGGTGTTTTAGGGGATTTTACTGTATTGTATTGATTTTGTAAACCACTGCAAGACATTTGAGAGTGGTGGTATATCGATATAAATATAAATAAATAAATGGGGCATAGAATCATGGACTTGGAAGGGGCCATACAGGTCATCTAGTCGAAACCCCTGCAGAATGCAGGTAACCCACAACTACCTGTCCACCCACAGTGACCCCAGCTCCATGCCCAGGTGATGACCCCCCCCCCAAACCGCAATCTGGTCTAGAGGAAATTCACCTCCCAAAATGGCGGCCAGCATTTCTCTGAACATACAAGAAGAGCCTTCAGCTCTTGTTGAGGGTCGCTATGAGAACATTCCCCTTACACTGAGACAATGTTTTTGTGGGAGTGGCGAATTGGATACAAGAGAGCATAGATTGTTCCACTGCCCTGCTTATGTAGACATTCGTAGCAACTTGATTGAACCACTCCTTAAAATGTTGCCAGAACATCACGATGTCGATCGAGCAAAGAGGCTGCTAAGGGATGAGTCCCCCCAGGTGACAACTCAACTGGCTAAGTTTTGTGCCGCCGCCATAAAAATCTGATGCTCTAAAGCAGGGGTAGTCAACCTGTGGTCCTCCAGATGTTCATGGACTACAATTCCCATGAGCCCCTGCCAGCGTTTGCTGGCAGGGGCTCATGGGAACTGCAGTCCATGAACATCTGGAGGACCACAGGTTGACTACCCCTGCTCTAAAGCAGCATAAATTTAAGTTCTATTTTATGATCTGTTTTAAATTCTATTATATTTAATCATAGAATCATAGAATCATAGAGTTGGAAGGGGCCATACAGGCCAACTAGTCCCACCCCCTGCTCAACGCAGGATCAGCCCTAAGCATCCTAAAGCATCCAAGAAAAGTGTGTATCCAACCTTTGCTTGAAGACTGCCAGTGAGGGGGAGCTCACCACCTCCTTAGGCAGCCCATTCCACTGCTGAACTACTCTGACTGTGAAATTTCCCCCCCTGATATCTAGCCTATATTGTTGTATCCTTCCTTCTCATGAGGTGGCCAAAGTATTTGAGCTTCATCTTCAGGATCTGGCCTTCTAAGGAGCAGTCAGGGCTGATCTCCTCTAGGACTGACCGGTTTGTTCGCCTTGCAGTCCAAGGGACTCGCAAGAGTCTTCTCCAGCACCAGAGTTCAAAAGCCTCAATTCTCTGACGCTCGGCCTTCCTTATGGTCCAACCTTCGCAGCCATACATTGCATGCCATCTCTCTTTTTCCACTGGGTCGTTCCGAAGGCAAGCAGAGCTATATGGTTTGAAGCCGAAAAGACCTCGGCAAACGGTAATTAGTAGCAAGAGCCGATTTTCAAAGTCTGATTCTCTACCTCAGCCTGTGTCGACATTCCGTAAAGCCAGCTCGCTTCCTAAAACGGGTGGGCTTCCCCTAATCCCGATGTCACGAACCAGACTGGTTGGTTGAGAACAACTATCCCCGGGGAACGAGGCCCGTTCTTTCCAACCACCGGATGTTTTTAAGGGTGTCTTGCCAGAACCTCTGGGAGGAAAGAACAATCCCACGAACTCCCTGACGACTCCCTGAGCTCATGAACTCACATCTTCCTTTTGTCATTGGACCTGGGGCTTGGCAGTCGTCTCTCGTCTGCGGGCAGAGTGGTTAGGGGGGGAAATCAGTCCCAAATCTCTGAATGGGAGCCATGTTTTTTTAATTAGAGAAAAGAAGCACTTTGTTTTTGTTAGTATTGAGGTGATTGATTTGGGGCCTGGTGTGTTTTCTGCAGATTGATTTGGGGCCAGGTGTGTTTTCTGCAGACTGATTTGGGGCCCGGTGTGTTTTCTGTTGATTGATTTGGGCCCGGTGTTTTTTCTGCAGATTGATTTGGGCCCGGTGTTTTTTCTGCAGATTGATTTGGGGCCCGGTGTGTTTTCTGTTGATTGATTTGGGCCCGGTGTTTTTTTTGCAGATTGATTTGGGCCTGGTGTGTTTTATGCAGATTGATTTGGGCCCAATGTGTTTTCTGCAGACTTATTTGGGGCCCGGTGTGTTTTCTGTTGATTGATTTGGGCCTGGTGTGTTTTATGCAGATTGATTTGGGCCCAATGTGTTTTCTGCAGACTGATTTGGGGCCCGGTGTGTTTTCTGTTGATTGATTTGGGCCCAATGTGTTTTCTGCAGACTTATTTGGGGCCCGGTGTGTTTTCTGTTGATTGATTTGGGCCTGGTATGTTTTATGCAGATTGATTTGGGGCCCGGTGTGTTTTCTGTTGATTGATTTGGGCCTGGTGTGTTTTATGCAGATTGATTTGGGCCCAATGTGTTTTCTGCAGACTGATTTGGGGCCCGGTGTGTTTTCTCTTGATTGATTTGGGCCCAATGTGTTTTCTGCAGACTTATTTGGGGCCCGGTGTGTTTTCTGTTGATTGATTTGGGCCCAATGTGTTTTCTGCAGATTGATTTGGGGCCCGGTGTGTTTTCTGTTGATTGATTTGGGCCCAATGTGTTTTCTGCAGATTGATTTGGGGCCCGGTGTGTTTTCTGTTGATTGATTTGGGCCCAATGTGTTTTCTGCAGACTTATTTGGGGCCCGGTGTGTTTTCTGTTGATTGATTTGGGCCTGGTATGTTTTCTGCAGATTGATTTGGGCCCGGTGTTTTTTCTGCAGATTGATTTGGGGCCCGGTGTGTTTTATGCTGATTGATTTGGGCCCGGTGTTTTTTCTGCAGATTGATTTGGGCCCGGTGTTTTTTCTGCAGATTGATTTGGGGCCCAATGTGTTTTCCACAGACTTATTTGGGGCCCGGTGTGTTTTCTGCAGATTGATTTGGGGCCCGGTGTGTTTTCTGCAGATTGATTTGGGGCCAGGTGTGTTTTCTGCAGACTGATTTGGGGCCCGGTGTGTTTTCTGCAGACTGATTTGGGGCCCGGTGTGTTTTCTGTTGATTGATTTGGGCCCAATGTGTTTTCTGCAGACTTATTTGGGGCCCGGTGTGTTTTCTGTTGATTGATTTGGGCCTGGTATGTTTTATGCAGATTGATTTGGGGCCCGGTGTGTTTTCTGTTGATTGATTTGGGCCTGGTGTGTTTTATGCAGATTGATTTGGGCCCAATGTGTTTTCTGCAGACTGATTTGGGGCCCGGTGTGTTTTCTGTTGATTGATTTGGGCCCAATGTGTTTTCTGCAGACTTATTTGGGGCCCGGTGTGTTTTCTGTTGATTGATTTGGGCCCAATGTGTTTTCTGCAGATTGATTTGGGGCCCGGTGTGTTTTCTGTTGATTGATTTGGGCCCAATGTGTTTTCTGCAGATTGATTTGGGGCCCGGTGTGTTTTCTGTTGATTGATTTGGGCCCAATGTGTTTTCTGCAGACTTATTTGGGGCCCGGTGTGTTTTCTGTTGATTGATTTGGGCCTGGTATGTTTTCTGCAGATTGATTTGGGCCCGGTGTTTTTTCTGCAGATTGATTTGGGGCCCGGTGTGTTTTATGCTGATTGATTTGGGCCCGGTGTTTTTTCTGCAGATTGATTTGGGCCCGGTGTTTTTTCTGCAGATTGATTTGGGGCCCAATGTGTTTTCCACAGACTTATTTGGGGCCCGGTGTGTTTTCTGCAGATTGATTTGGGCCCGGTGTTTTTTCTGCAGATTGATTTGGGGCCCGGTGTGATTTATGCAGATTGATTTGGGCCCAATGTGTTTTCTGCAGACTTATTTGGGGCCCAGTGTGTTTTCTGTTGATTGATTTGGGCCTGGTGTGTTTTATGCAGATTGATTTGGGCCCAGTGTGTTTTCTGCAGACTTATTTGGGGCCCGGTGTGTTTTCTGTTGATTGATTTGGGCCCAGTGTGTTTTATGCAGACTGATTTGGGGCCCGGTGTGTTTTCTGTTGATTTATTTGGGCCCGGTGTGTTTTATGCAGATTGATTTGGGGCCCGGTGTGTTTTCTGCATCCTCCAAAATTTATCAAGAAGTTTTAGCATTTCTCGGTCGTGCCTTTGTCAAACATATGCCTTCTCTGTCATCGCAGGGCAAGCCCGGGTTTTCTTTTAATGATATACTCAAGAGAGAGCTTCTGACCCCCCCCCCCCCCGGTCAAATCAGTAGGATTTTCAAGGCAAGAGATGTTCAGAGGTGATTAGCCATTTCCTGCCTCTACGTAGTTCCATCCAAATACGGACCAGGACCAACCGTGCCAAGCTTTCAAGATCAAATGAGATTGGACTAGCCCGAGTTAGTCTTTGAAAACCTGAGCGACGCCATAAGTTGGCTGGAGAACTGGGTTTGATTCCCCACTCCTCCTCCATTTGAAGCCAGCTAGGTCACAGTTCTCCCAGAGGTCTCTCGGCTGAGGTCTCCCAGAGGTCTCTCGGTGTTCACCGCTCTTCCCAATTGGGTGTCATCTGCAAACTTAATGAAGAGTCCCTCCACTCCCTTGTCCCGCTCAATGGTAAAAATGTTGAAAAGTACCGGACCCAGTACCAAGGCCCGTAGCACCCCACTGCTCACCTTCTTCCTTCGGGTACCAAACCCCAGCTCTCCTTCTCCTTCCATGGCTCATGGAGAGCCACATCTGCAATGATTTAACTTACTTGTTAATCTATAATTTAATTTATAAGACTACCCCTTTCAGCCCAGCCGTCTTGGGCGGTTTTTATGCATCGCATAAAAACATAGGTTAGAACAATAAATTCTAAAACAGCATCCGCATCCTTACTCTTACAGCTAAGAGCCTTGCGTGCTTTCCTGAAATACAGGGCAATTGCCAGATTGGGGAATGGTGGGGTGTCACAGGTGGCATGTCAAATAGCATTGTGTGGTTCCTGAATCACTGAGACCGATTATGCATGGCAGCAGCCATGCCGAGCTGCTGCCAGGTCCTTGCAGCAGGGTGGCATGCCCCGGCGCTTCCCACGTATGGACAGGGGAGGGAATCCCCTGGCGTATGCGAAGTTCTCCGGCGTAGCACACGAGCATGCACAATGCCGGGACTGGAAGACGCCAGTATGCTGCATGACAGCAGTGGCAGTGAAAGGGGGAGTGGAGGGGCATGGTACCCCTACCGCACAATGGCAGGGGAGCATGCCGCTTTCCCGCCAACGTGGTTGTAGGGGAACATCCCGTCCAGCTCCGTGGCTCCGCAGAGCTGACAGGGGCGTGTGGTGCAGGGACACCATAGGTTGAGGGTCTTTTGTTATGCACAGGGCTGGCCCAGGAGGGCCGCAGACGGCACCCGTGGTATTGCGGGGAACACGGGAATTTCTGCTTTCTCATACTGCAGGCCATCCAGGGTGCTGCACCAGGCCAAGGATGGAATGGTGGCAGCGTCATGCATAATCGGAGATTTGCACCACTGCCACCACCCCGGACTCCCCCCCCCCCCGCCTCAGTCTGAGCATCGCTAGCTAAGTGGAACAAAAGCTGAAGTTTTTGGTGTGCCTTGTTAAGGTTTGGACTAGAAGAAAGTTTGAGTCTGGGGACACTTTTAAGACCACTGAAAATTTAATTCTGTGTGGATTAAGAAGTTGGCCAGAGAGGATCTAAAGAAGAGCTGGATTGAAGTATCTATAGAGAACTGTTTTCATATTTCTGGAAAAAAGTGTGCGTCTATATATGTTAAGTCACTCAGATCTCACATACGCAGAATTTTTTTTTTTTAATGTTGCTCTTAAAGGTGCCACTGGACTCGAACTCGAACTCAGTTCCAGGTCTCGCCAACTGCTTTATTCTTAGCCAGAATTACCACTCAGTTACTTATTCATCTTGATATTTGTTTACTGGCTTTTAAGGTGGTTTTATATTGCAAAATTGCCTTTTAAAAGACCTGTGCCCTCCGCAGGGCGCTCTGTGGATATGAATCTGCTGGTCATCCTGGATCCCTGGGACATTCACCTGGCCTCGACCAGGGCCAAGGCCTTTTCGGCCCTGGCCCCAGCCTGGTGGAAAGAGCTCCCAGAAGAGATAAGGACCCTGCCGAAGTTAGCAGTTTTCCACAGAGCCTGCAAGAAGGAAGTCTTCCACCAGGCGTATGGTTGAGGCCGGGCTGAGGTCCCGGAGATACTATCAATGGATCCCCAAAAATCAGCTAGGCAGGACCCTCGCCCCTAACAAAAGAGCTCCTGACTGCAGCTGGACAGGGGAGGGAAGATGGGGAGTTAACTCTAACGAATTGCCATCTTTTAATGCAAAACGGTCAGTCCTAGAGGAGATCAGCCCTGACTGCTCCTTAGAAGGCCAGATCCTGAAGATGAAACTCAAATACTTTGGCCACCTCATGAGAAGGAAGGACTCCCTGGAGAAGAGCCTAATGCTGGGAGCGATCGAGAGCAAAAGAAGAAGGGGACGACAGAGAATGAGGCGGCTGGATGGAGTCACTGAAGCAGTCGGTGCAAACTTAAATGGACTCCGGGGAATGGTAGAGGACAGGAAGGCCTGGAGGATCACTGTCCATGGGGTCGCGATGGGTCGGACACGACTTCGCACCTAACAACAACAACAACAATGTATTGGGGGTTTTATGGGTTTTATTCTTTTATTGTAAACCGCCGCGAGTCTTTGAGAGCGGCGGTATATAAGTTAAAATATAATAAACAGACAGATAGATAAAATGTTGTAAGCCACCACGAGCCAGCAGCGCTGGGACTGGAAGGTTAGAAATTGCAATAGATAAAAAAGTTGAGAGAGCCTGCTCTCCCGGCACATGAGGGAGTCTGTTTCAGCGTGTCGGACGCAGAGTGCGTGCGCCCGAAATCGTATCCCCAGAATGAAACGTTGTTAGTCTTCAAGGTTCTCCCTCCTCCCCCCCCCCCAGCTCAAACTTTGTTCTGTCCCCTCAGGCCAACCTGGCCGCCCACCTGAGCTTATCTCCACGGAAAGTTCGGACTTGATGAGAGCTGTGCGGGAAGGCTCAATTTCTCCCGCGCCGGCCGCATTAATATGCTTAAGTAGTAAACGGGAAGGCGAAATAGCCCTGGCCCCGAGCCCGGTTTGGGAAAGGAGATGGACAAGTCTAATTGCAACCACATTGGACGGAGGGATCGGTCGGCCTCTCGGCACTAAGTGGCAGCCGAATTTCTTCCAGATTGCCAGGAGCAAAGAACAGCCAGCCGTCTTCAACTCTGGATTTCCCCATTTGGGAATTTGAGGAGGCGAGGGGTGGGTGGGGTGGAGTTTGGGAGAATTTTCGCTTGCTTGGATGCCTGCCGATGGGTTGCCAGGTTGCTTGCAAGAAAGATTTAGGAATTATAAACTGGACGGTTATAACAAATCGGGTCCATAAATAATCTGACCCAGAGGGATTTTGACCAAGTTCTGTTTTCAGCCATAACCCTGCAACTTGGAAAGTAAAGCCCTAAAAAGTCTGGGACCCTCATAGCTGCGGGACTGCCATTATGTCCAACAAAAAGCACTTTAATCCAGTAATCAGGATCTGCTTTGGATCCCCCATCCCAAAGAAATTAAACTGGTTTCGACCAGGTCTACGGCCTTTTTAGGCCTGGTCTCCGTCTGGTGGAACATGCTACCTGGCGAGATCTGGGCCCTGCTGGACCTCAAGCAGTTCTGCAGGGCCTGCAAGATGAAGATGTTCTGCCAGGCCTAAAATGAGGCCTGGGAGACATCTGTTTCCCATTCGGAGCCCAACTCTCCCCCCAGGCAGGAGGCAGAATTGGGCAAATTGTATTATAAATATATTAGTTATGGATTTTATTTTATGTTATAAGTAGTACATTGTATTGCACATGGCCATAGGTGTTTGCAAACCCAAAACACACGAGAATAAAAGACTCCCCAAAAAGACAGCGCGTTTTCCAAATAAACCCAAGCCATGATACCGAATACAAACTAGAAGCACTGAACGCCCCTCCGTGCTTTCCATGCTACCAAGAAATGCCACAAACCTCTAAGGAGAATCTTTAAGCGGCGGAAGAGCTAGCCTTGCGGGAATCCACTGGGTGCAGTGTTCCGTCTTCCACGGCAGCCAATCGGATCCCGCCAGCTCTTCCTTCAGTAAAACGTCTGTTCACGAACCCCCTGCAGAAGGAAGGGGTTGTAAATCAATTTAAGTGTCTCTAAACTAGACCTAATTGCTCCTCTTAGTAATCTCCCATTGTTGCTAATTAAGTTACTGGAAGTGCAGTGGGGCTCGGTCGTAGACCGTCAGGGATGCCCTTCCGCCGTTCCCCCATCAGCAGGCACATGAAATAGCCACAGTGCTCGATTTCCTTAAATTAAGCACACGAGGTAACATCACAACTGGGGGCTTTGTACCTGAAGTCGGTAAAAGCTTCACGTCCTCTCTGGCGGTAGCCCACAGTGAAAGTAAATTGTAACCTCTTCTTCAGTATTGCTTTTCCTGTTTTATTTATGGATTTATATGTTGATGATCTATATGATGCCTGTCTCCGGATGGTCTTAGGGGGGCTTACATCAGTCAATGAAAACCCGTACAAAAATTAAGATTAATATACAATAAAAACAATAAAACCTACAAGTTGGCTTTTAGGATGTCCAGTTACTGGCCAAGCACAGAGTCGAGGGCGATGGGGGTTTGGCTGGGAGGGGGGCCCTACATTGGGTAGTGATGGTAACCCCTGGCCATGGCCAAATGCCTGGTGGAAGAATACCATTTTACAAACCCTCCGGAACGTAGACAGCTCTGTGACGGCTCACACCTCCAACGGCAACTCATTCCACCAGGCTGATCATGGCCAAGCACACCTCTTTGGGTCTGGGGATCGCCAGCCAGTTGGAATTAGCTGAATGGAGAGCTGTCTGGGAGAGGTGGTCCCTCAGGTATGTAGGTCCCAGACCGGTCAGGGCCTTAAAGGTTAAAACCAGCACCTTAAACCTGATCTGGAACTCAATCGGCAAACTACCAAGAAATGCCACAAATCTCTAAGGAGGATCTTCAGGCGACGGAAGAGCTTCCGTGCGGGAATCCTTAGGGTGCAGTGTTCCGTCTCCCTTGATAAGACCCTTCTAGCTGCATTCTAGAACAACAGCAACTTCCGGATCAAGGATAAGGGAAGTCCAACATCCCCTGAGGTCGGTGGGGCTAAGAGAGCTCTCAGAGAACTGTGACTGACCCAAGGTCACCCAGCTGCAGGTGGAGGAGCGGGGAATCAAATCCAGTTCTGCAGACTACGATCCACTGGTCTTTAACTCCAACACCACTCTGGCCCTCCCTAGCTGCACGGTGGCGGTTCTATTGCGCCGGGTTTCCGTAATTTTGCAGTGGCTTTTTATTCAAACATTCCCCTTTGGTTTCCACCCCCCAAAATCTCTACCCCCACCCTCCACCGCACAAGTTTAACCTTTTAAACTCTGGATAAAGCACATTCAGCCGGACTAGAACATGTTTTCTCATGAGCTGTCAAGAATGAGAGATCCCTATCTCGTATACGCTTCGGGGTATAAATATATTCATTGAACTTGGCATCCGTTTGCTCCATGGCCTAGAGCAGGGGTAGTCAAACTGCGGCCCTCCAGATGTCCATGGACTACAATTCCCAGGAGCCCCCTGCCAGCGAATGCTGGCAGGGGCCCCTGGGAATTGTAGTCCATGGACATCTGGAGGGCCGCAGTTTGACTACCCCTGGCCTAGAGAAAGGAAAAGAGCAACGCGCGAGGGAGGACGCAGATTAAAGTTAGGCTTCCTTTCTTTTTCTTTTCAGTATGTCCAGAGGAGTCCCAAAGTAACAGAGGACCTCTTTTTTAGCTTGGAGCTTTCAAAGGAGAGTTTCTCTCTGCAGGCCCGAGACAAAAAGAGTCCGTCACACCGCAAAAGGATAAAGAAAAAAACGATCAAACGGATCGCCAGAGGCGAACATAAATGCATGGGAAAGAGTGACAGATTGTATATTAGCAGGAAACGTGATCAGGAAATTAGTGGAAGAGAGGGCTTCCCTCCCCCTCAACCGATGTGAGTTTTTGAGTCGCGAAGAAGATAAACGTCTTGTACCTCGGAGTCCGGCTTTCCAAAATGTAACCGCTTGGCCTGAAATAAGAGATTGATGTCCAGTTGAGATGCAGAGAAAATGCCAATCTGTTTACTGCAAGATCTCTCTCTCTTTTTCTCTCTTGGGTTTTTTTTCGGGAGGGTTTTTTTGTTTGGCTGGTTGGTTTAAATTCTCTTTTACAAAAGTAACACGCCTCGGCATCTTTAGGTCACCCTCCGGAGCGGGGGGAAAAAAGCACGGCTGTCTTTATTACTGTCCTGTAGTCATTCGGGTGGTTTTCAAATTACACGCTCCTATAACACCCCATCAAATTTCCTTTTAAAGAAAAGGGGATAAAATCAGAGACACCAAATAAAATGTCTCAAACCCCCCCCCCAAAGTCATAGTCCAACGAGGGGAAAAAAAACGCTCGAGCACCTCAATACAAAGTAGTGAATGTTTCCTTTTTTCGTGACCTCACAACTGTTTTTAATTTAACCTTGCTGTAGGTACATGCCACTCTGGATTAATGCAATTCACTTTTCTTTATAGGGACTACATTCCTTCGCTTAAAAAAAAAAAAAAGCACATGGTAATCTTAACCGTTTCGGGGCCGCGGCGTTATTGTGGTTGCCTTCCTGACCTTTTGCTTGTCGTCGGTAATAATAATCAGCTTGCCGAAATCGCATTCACGGCAGCGATACCAGGGACGGTTTGTTCAGTTTCCCCCCCAGACTGTGTTTCTCCTGCCTGTGCAGCAGCGAACAGAATTAGGATAATACTTTTTTTTTAAATCCCTAACAAAGCAAAAAATACAGCGCGCCAAAATGTGCTGTTGAACCTACATAGTTTTTGAGCGGGAAGAAGAAGAGTTGGTTTTGATGCTCCGTTTGTCACTACCCAAAGTGGATGAGCGAGAGGGTTGGGAGTGTCCTGCATAGTGCAGGGGGTTGGACTAGATGACCAGGAGGTCCCTTCCAACTCTAGGGTTCTATGAGTCTCAGAGCGGCTCACAATCGCCTTCCCTTTGTCTCCCCACAGCAGACACCCTGGGAGGGAGGTGGGCATGAGGGAGCTGGAACAGAACTGGTCTGTGAGAACAGCTCTAACAGGATTGTGGCTAGCCCAAGGTTACCCAGCCGGCTGGATGTGGAGGCAGATTTTTGTCTCCAGCACAAAATGATCCCTGGAGAATTTGAGTTTTTCCACATAGGAGTGAATGCTATTATTTTACATTTATGAGCATCCTTTTTCAACTTTTGTACCCTTGAGAAGGCCCTGAAACATTCTTTAGGCTCCAAGAAACCCCAGAAGTGGCCTGATTGTGCAGAATATGGTTGGGAAGCAGAGCTGGGGACACGCCCCCCTGGGGCCCCTCCCCTTTCCACCCCCTCCAGGCCCCTCATTGGCCATTTTGGAAGGGGAGCGAGGGGAGGTTGACATGACCACAATACAATCATATCACATGATAAAAATATATTAAAAATTCATTAACTCCCACCCATTCATGAAACACTTCCAGGACTGCCAAGAAACCTCAGGGTTTCATGGGATCCTGGCTGAGAAAGCCCGAATTAATGTCCTTGGAAACCTCCAGTCTGTGGGTGGGCAGGTAGTTGTGAATTTCCTGCATTGTGCAAGGGGTGGGACTAGATGACCCTGGAGGGGTCTGTGATTCTATGATTCTAAATTCCGTCTAAACATCCGGAAGAAATTCCTGGCAGTTAGAGCAGTTCCTCAGTGGAACAGGCTTCCTCGGGAGGTGGTGGGTTCTCCATCTTTGGAGATTTTTAAATAGAGGTTGGATAGCCATTTGACAAAGAGGCGGGTTCTGTCAAGGCTCAAGGGGGTGGCAGGTGACAGTGGATGAGCGAGAGGGTTGAGAGTGTCCTGCATAGTGCAGGGGGTTGGACTAGATGACCCAGGAGGTCCCTTCCAACTCTATGATTCTATGATTACTCAGGTCTTGCAAAGGGAAGGCCCTGGCTTCCTTGACTGACTCAATACTGATTTGCAAATATACACCGATGGGCAGGGGCTTTATGCGATCCTACTCGCCAGTACTGAGTACCAGCACCATGGATGGAGGGGGACTTATTCCCAGTTACTGATAGGGAAATTGATAATCTTCGAGTCATGGAGGACAACTCACTGAAAACACCAACTCTGTGTCCGACAGTCATTTTAAAAGGCCCATGCTTTCCCGGGGATTTTTAGAAGGGGGATTGAAAACAAAGCAACCTCGTTAAACTGGGACGAGGGGCGTAACTCCTGCCAAGACAGGGGCACTGCAGGCAAACCAGCCCTGGGGTAGCCCTGCTGCAACATGGAAGCAACCAAATCCCATCCGTGTGTTGAAGCCGCCGTTCATAGCAGGTCTAGGAACCGTGCAACGGTGTAAGAATTCCTGCCTGGATCGCGCCTTCATTTGTCACGCCTTCCTGCTCTATTGTGTGGATTTAGGCAGATGTTGAGTGGGTGGGTGGGCAGAAGGGACTGGGTCGGTGCTTGGCTCTTGTGGACCTTTCTTGCCTGCCCAGGGAAATGCCGGCTGCCACTTTGGGGTTGGGGTTGGAAGGCTAATTTCGTCCAGACGAGAATGGCCAGAGATTCTGGGTTTTGTTGGGGGGTGGGGCATCATCTGGGCATGGAATTTGGGTCACTGTGGGTAGGCAGGTGGGTGTGAGCTTCCTGCATTGTGCTGGGAGCTGGACTAGGTTACCCTAGAGGTCCCTTCCAACATCATGATTCTATCATTTTCTCTTTCCGAGCCTTTCCTTATTGATTCACGAATTCCCAAGGCGTTGGTGTTGTGTGTTTTTTGTCTTGGAAGGATATGGGGGTGGTGGGAGGGACAGGCACTCTGAATGCCATGCCACGCTTTTAGCTGAAGCAGGGGGCAGCTGTTTCTCTATGCCAGCCTTTCTCAACTTTTTTTTACAGTGGAGAAACGCCACATTCTTCAGTCTTTGAGAAACCCCACAAGTGGCGTGATCATGCAGAATATAAATGGGACACATAGCTGTGGACACGCCTACCTGGGGCTCCTCCCCTCCCTGCCCCCTCCAGGCCCATCACTGGCCATTTTGAGAGAAGGGGCGGGATGACGTGACTATATATGGTCATCTCATCTGATAAAAGTTTAAGGCAGCAGAAATGCAGTCTGAAACTCTGCCCATGAGGCTGGGAGTTCAATCCCAGCAGCCGGCTCAAGGTTGACTCAGCCTTCCATCCTTCCGAGGTTGGTAAAATGAGTACCCAGCTTGCTGGGGGGGTAAACGGTAATGACTGGGGAAGGCACTGGCAAACCACCCCGTATTGAGTCTGCCATGAAAACGCTAGAGGGCGTCACCCCAAGGGTCAGGCATGACCCGGTGCTTGCACAGGGGATACCTTTACCTTTACCTTTACCTTTACCTTTATATATATATTAAGTCATGCTCGTATTAAAAATTAATTAATTGGGTCGTGCTCATATTGGTCTCTGGGAGGTCTCAGGGGTTTGATGATTGACTCCTGCAAGCTTAGATCCCAGAAATTGAGTTGTTTAGGTGCTCCCGGAATCAAAGCTAGCCGTTCTGCTGCGGTCTAGCACAGGTATTATATAGTTAAGCCAGCAGGTGGTATAGTCTAGCCTGTAGTGTGGGGATATTGTATTCACACGGCTATGTTTTTATTGTAAACCACCACGAGCCGGCTGGTCTGAGAATAGCTAGATTTTTTAACCCTGATTTTCACTGCCCGAAGGAGTCTCCAAGTGGTTTACAGTCGCCTTCCTCTCCCCACAGCAGAGTCGTGACACAACTGCTTAGGGAGAACAGCTCCCCCAGGACTGTGACTAGCCCAGGGTCAACCAGCTGGCTGAACATGGAGGAATCACACCTGGCCTGCCAGATTAGAAGCCGCTGCTCTTAACCACCACACCATGCTGGCTACCTGGATGGACGGACGGACAGACAGACAGACAGACAGATAAACTCCAGGGTTCTGCTTTTGTTAACGCCCAGTTCTCTCTTTGCAGCCATGTCGTCCTACCTTCTCATCGTAAAGTCAGAACTTCCTCGCGCTATTGCTGGACTTCTGGACGGAGACCAGAGCGGGTAAGGAGAGACCGAAGCCTTCTTTCGGAGCGGGCCAAGGAGATGGGAATGTTATAGAGGCATTTCCTCTGCAGCTCAGGGGTTGGCCTGGCTTCTCCGGAAGGAAAGGGAACCGCTCCAGACCGTAGCAGAATGCAGGCACCTGAGCCTGCCGGTACGCGGCGTTGGGCGGTCTCCATTCGCAGGTCTGATTCCTTCTTGATTAATAGGGGCCGGCGAGTCATTGCTCACTGTCAGCGTAGAGACATCTGCAGCCCAGGCAAAAAGGGTCGTTTCTCATTTCTGCGGGATTGAGAAGTTCTTAAGGGCCACTAGACACAATCGGCAGAGACAAGACGATTCACAAGGCGGCCACGTCGGCCTGGGGTGGAAGGGCTATGCTGAATGCATGCAACTGCCTTACACGGAAACAGGCCATAAGTCTGTGGCAGTCAGGATTGTCTCCTCAGACTGGCAGCAGTTCTCCTTGGGCTCAGGCTGCGGTCTCTGTTGCATCTTCCTTCCTTCCTTCCTTCCTTCCTTCCTTCCTTCCTTCCTTCCTTCCTTCCTTCCTTCCTTCCTTCCTTCCTTCCTTCCTTCCTATATCTCTCTTCTTCCTTCCTTCCTTCCTTCCTTCCTTCCTTCCTTCCTTCCTTCCTTCCTTCCTTCCTTCCTTCCTTCCTTCCTTCCTTCCTTCCAATATCTCCTTCCTCCCTCCCTCCCTCCCTCCCTCCCTTCCTTCCTTCCTTCCTTCCTTCCTTCCTTCCTTCCTTCCTTCCAATATCTCCTTCCTCCCTCCCTCCCTCCCTCCCTCCCTCCCTCCCTCCCTCCCTCCCTCCCTCCCTTCCTTCCTTCCTATATCTCCTTCCTTCCTTCCTTCCTTCCTTCCTTCCTTCCTTCCTTCCTTCCTTCCTTCCTTCCTTCCTTCCTTCCTTCCTTCCTATATCTCCTTCCTTCCTTCCTTCCTTCCTTCCTTCCTTCCTTCCTTCCTTCCTTCCTTCCTTCCTTCCTTCCTTCCTTCCTTCCTTCCTTCCTTCCTATATCTCCTTCCTTCCTATATCTCTCTTCTTCCTTCCTTCCTTCCTTCCTTCCTTCCTTCCTTCCTTCCTTCCTTCCTTCCTTCCTTCCTTCCTTCCTTCCTTCCTTCCTTCCTTCCTTCCTTCCTTCCTATATCTCCTTCCTTCCTTCCTTCCTTCCTTCCTTCCTTCCTTCCTTCCTTCCTTCCTTCCTTCCTTCCTTCCTTGTTTCCTTGTTTCCTTCCTTCCTTTCCCCTTTCTTTCTTGCTTCCTTGCTTCCTTGCTTCCTTGCTTCCTTGCTTCCTTGCTTCCTTCCTTCCTTCCTTCCTTCCTTCCTTCCTTCCTTGTTTCCTTGTTTCCTTCCTTCCTTTCCCCTTTCTTTCTTGCTTCCTTGCTTCCTTGCTTCCTTGCTTCCTTGCTTCCTTCCTTCCTTCCTTCCTTCCTTGATTCATATTCCACCCTGTATTTGAAAACACATTTAATATAATAACAAATCCTATAAAACTCTCAAAATTAATAACAGTTAAAAGCAATTCTATAAACATTAAAATTGACCCATTGGCCGGCAAAGCTGACAAAGGTCCTGCAGGCTCTCAGATGGAGACGTCAGGAATTGAACCTGGGGCCTTCTGCATGCCAAGCAGATGCTCAACCGCTGAGCCACGGCTCCTCCCACAAAGTGAGACAACCGACTTGAATATGATGAAGGGAGCTTTGACTCTTGCCTCTTGGTCTGGTCTCAAATCTAGGTTATGTCTCCTGGATGATACCATTTCACAGTGAACATGGGGGGGGGGGAGAATCATGCTTAAATGGCCCCTTGTTGGCTAAGCTCGAAACCCTTGTTTTCCTGATCTGCCATTTGGCCTTGTGGGAGAAGTCTCTTAATATTGAAGGAGCTAGTAAAATACACAACTTAAACACATCCTTCCTGAGGCTTAGTGGTTCGCTTAAGCTGGGCCTTGGCCTTTTTTGTTTTTTGAAAAAAGAAGCTGACTCATCAAAAATCAGAGAGTTTATTTAAGCGCAAACTGGAATCCCTGAGAGGAAATTTGGTTTGAGTTTTGCGGATTACATGACGAAGCCGACTGACACGTTTCATCCAATTGTATTTATTCTTGATCACTGGGCACTTTTATATTTTTGTAGTTTCAGGCTCTTTCCAGTTTTGCTCTGTATTAAACCGTGATGGCGACTATTAAACTTCTGACTCAGGAGTTCATTGTTAATTCCACCCCCCCCCTTTAGTAGAAGAGTTGGTTTTTATACTCTGGTTTTCCCTACCCAAAAAAGTCCCAAAGCGGCTTGCGATTGCCTTCCCTTCCTCTCCTCACAACAGGCACCCTGTGAAACCTCAAGGGCTGTGAGAGCTCTGGCAGAACTGCTCTTCAAGAAATAGTTCTAAAAGGACTCTGAGTAGCCCAAGGACACCCAGCTGGCTGCATGTGGAGAGAGGAATCAAACCCAGCCCTCCAGATTGGAAACCTCCGCTCTTCACCGTGACACCAAACGGGCTTTACTTATTAAGTGGCTTTACTTATTAAGTGGCTTCCAGCATTTTTTCTCCGCTCCATTTTATCTTCACAACAACCCTGCTCAGTAGGGCAGGCTCGGAGAATGTGACTGGGCTTTGGTCATCCAGTGAGCTTCCATAGCATGAGTGGGGTTTTGAACTTGAGTTTCCAAATACTTGTCTGACACTCTTAAGCCCTACACCACCCTGGCTCTCCTTAACCAAATTGGTGTCGTGGTTAAGAGTGGCGGCTTCTAATCTCCAATCTAAGGCTCTCGAAGTCACTCGGCTTAGACTGGCCTCATCCCAACATCATGTCGCCGTCCAATCCTGAGGATACTTTCCTGGGAGTAAGCCCCACTGAGTAGACCTGAGCCTTCTTGCCTAGAATTACATTCTGCCTCGGTCCCCTGGAGGTCTGACACATCTCAGCCTCAACGGGTGACTTTTAAATCAGAAGAAGAAGAGTTGGTTCTTATATGCCGCTTTTCCCTACCCGAAGGAGGCTCAAAGCGGCTTACAATCACCTTCTCTTTCCTCTCCCCACAACTGACACCCTGTGGGGAGGGTGAGGCTGAGAGAGCCCTGAGATTTCTGAAGAAGAAGAAGACTTGGTTCTTATATGCCGCTTTTCCCTACCCAAAGGAGGCTCAAAGGGGCTTACAATCACCTTCCCTTTCCTCTCCCCACAACAGACACCCTGTGGGGTGGGTGAGGCTGAGAGAGCCCTGATATCACTGCTCGGTCAGAACAGCTTTCTCAGTGCCATGGCAAGCCCAAGGTCACCCAGCTGGCTGCATGTGGGGGAGCGCAGAATCGAACCCGGCATGCCAGATTAGAAGTCCGCACTCCTAACCACGACACCAAACTGGCTCTCAGTTGGAGAACCTTTTGTAAAAGCAACCAGGGAGACCCCTCAATCTCACGGAGTCAGCAGGTGACCGACGTCACCGTCCGCCTCTCATTTTTATCGCAAGGCCGTTTTGCCACTTTGTTTCCGTGGGTCGAGTACGCGATTTCGATGTGTCGATCGAGAATTTTCCGAGGGCCAGTTTCCACTGGTTTTCATCTCCAGGAAACGTCGCCTCGCGCCAGAAGGAGCTCAGCAACGTTTTAACGTGAGAATCGCGCCCACGACGGAGCCTGGAAACACCCCTCCGCGGCCGCGTTACCATGTTAACATACTTCTGAAACCGCAAAGCGAAACCTGGCAGTTACTGAAATTCTAAATATTTTTGTTTTCGCGGCGTAGTTATTGGACTTGTCGTTGGGAAGCTTGCCAACTTTCTCCTTATTTGTTTTATAATTCCTCCAGTTTGGCTGTGCAGCTGCGTTCGCGTCTTTAGGACTGACTCGACGCATGCCTGTCCCCCCTCCCTCGGTCCGTTGCGGTCGGGCTCTCTCAGAAAAATGTTCCAACGTTGGAATCGCTTGTTCGTGTTTGGAACGGATTGCAGTCCCCCCCTGTTTCTACAACGGCTTCAGGCTGGCTTTCTGACTGACTGGTTTTGGATGAATTCGAACCCGTCTCGTGAAACACACTTCTTGTGCGGGGGGGGGGGGGGGTTAACGCGAGAGGGTTTTCTGAAAGACAAATTTAAGCGACAGAAGTGTCTGTCCAGGCTGGATCAGAGTTTCTAGTCTAGAGCTGTGGTCGGTTGCCCAGCCAGTTGGTTGTCAGTGAATTGATATTTTCGGAAGCCAAGAATGCCTTTGTGTAGGTGCGGAAAAGAGTCCATCAGGACCTTAAAGGTAAAGGTATACCCTGTGCAAGCACCGAGTCATGTCTGACCCTTGGGGTGACGCCCTCCAGCGTTTTCATGGCAGACTCAATACGGGGTGGTTTGCCAGTGCCTTCCCCAGTCATTACTGTTTACCCCCCAGCAAGCTGGGTCCTCATTTCACTGACCTCGGAAGGATGGAAGGCTGAGTCAACCTTGAGCCGGCTGCTGGGATCGAACTCCCAGCCTCATGGGCAAAGCTTTCAGACGGCTGCCTTACCACTCTGCGCCACAAGAGGCTCTTAAAGGTAAAGGTATCCCCTGTGCAAGCACTGAGTCATGTCTGACCCTTGGGGTGACACCCTCCAGGGTTTTCATGGCAGACTCAATACGGGGTGGTTTGCCAGTGCCTTCCCCAGTCATTACCGTTTACCCCCCAGCAGCAAGCTGGGTACTCATTTTACCGACCTCGGAAGGATGGAAGGCTGAGTCAACCTTGAGCCGGCTGCTGGGATCGAACTCCCAGCCTCATGGGCAAAGCTTTCAGACGGCTGCCTTACCACTCTGCGCCACACGAGGCTCTTAATCAGGACCTTAATGACTAACAAAATGATGACAGGGTGTGAGCTCTTGTGATTCACGACTCACTTCTTCAGATACCCAAGACTGGAAGCCTTGTTTGTCGGACTTTAGCACTCCAGAAGTATGCTAAAAAGAAGGAGGCGTGCAAACACATAACCAGTGCTTGTTGGGAGAGAAAAGCTAAAGCTCAGTATGAGCTTAGGCTAGCAAGAAATGCTGAAAACAACAAGAAAAGGGTTCTTTTGTTATATTCCAAGTAAGAAAAAGAATGAGGACATGGTAGGACAATTGCAGGGACCAGAAAGTGATGAAGAGAGGGCTGAATTGCTCGATTCCTTCTTTTGAGTCTTCTCTTGTGAAGGGAATCATGATTAGTATGGCAAAATCATTTCATGTGATGAGGGATGGGCACTGTTGGGTTAGTCCATAAACACCTAGTTTATTAAAATGAAACCAAATCTTCTGGGCCAAATGAATTGCATCCAAGAACTTGCAAATGTATTCTGAGCCTCTGTCCAATATTTTTGACAATTCTTGGAGAACAGGTAAAGTGCCAGAAGATTGGAGGTGAGCAAATGTTGTCCCCATCTTCAAGAAGGGGGAAAAGGAGGAACCGGCATCTATAGCTGGGAATCATCAAACAGTCGGTCCTTGAGCAGCTAGAGCGGATGTCTGTAATTACTAAAAGTCAGCATGGCTTTCCCAAGAACAAGTCATGTCAGGCAAAACTTATCTCTTTTTTTGAGAAAGTGACTACCTTGCTGTGGACATGGCTTACCTTGATTTCAGTAAACCTTTTGATAAGGTTCCGCACGATATTCTTATTGGCAAGTGGGTAAAATGCGGTATGGATTCTAGTACTGTTAAGTGGATTGAGAAGTGGCTCACATCGCACCCAAAGGTTGCTTGCAAATGGTTCATCATCTTCTTGGTAGGGGCCGGGATGGAAAAGGCCCTGGCCTTGGTTGAGGCCAGCTGTGCTTCCTGGGGGCCGGGGACCCTCAACAAATTCATACCCGCAGAGCAAAGCACCCTGCAGGGGGCATAAGGAGACAAGCGATCCCACAGATAGGTAGGACCCAATACCTTGAACTTGATTGGGAAACAGACCGGTAACCAGTGATAAAGGTGGTAATGGTAAAACGTGTCTGGTCAGTGGAGCCATTAGCATGTATGTATGTCTTGGTTTTATTTATGCTAAAAGCCTTGGGTTTTTCACATGATTAATAAATAGTGGTATTATATATTTTTTTAAAAAAATGTGTTCCACCCTTTATCGACTGAGAGCCAGTTTGGTGTAGTGGTTAGGAATGTGGACTTCTAATCTGGCATGCCGGGTTTGATTCCCCGCTCCTCCTCTACATGCAGCCAGCTGGATGACTTTGGACTCCCCACAGCACTGATAAAGCTGTTCTGACTGAGCAGGAATCTCAGGGCTCTCTCAGCCTCACCCACCCCACAGGGTGTCTGTTGTGGGGAGAGGAAAGGGAAGGCGACTGGAAGCTGTTTTGAGAGCTTTCTCCTTCGGGTAGAGAAAAGCGTTATCTAAGAACCAACTCTTCTTCTTCTTCTTCCCTGGTATTGACCTTTTTAGGTCCTTGACTTTTGTGTGGGTCAGGATATTTTCTCCTTTTCGTTTTGGTCCTTAACCTCCCCACCTACTTCCCGCTGAGGCATTACGAGCAGTGTCGACTCCTCCACTCATCCGAAGTAGGATCGGAGCTCCCAAGATCTCAGCACCCCCCCCCCCCCCCCCAGCCTGGGACACATTTCCCAAGGACAGCTGATGGCCAAAACTTGCTTGGCTGCATAATGAACTCCTTTTCCTGGGGAGTCATCGGCCCTGGATGGTCCCTGCTGCCAAGGAAAACATTTGGACAGAGGCCACCGGTTCAGGCCCCCCCTTATAAAAACAGCTACCAAGAGAGAGAGAAAGAGAGAGAGAACCCCAAACCAAAACAGCTTAGAAGATTCCAGGAGCCAAATTGATTAACTCCACAGGGTAAGTTTCATACCAACCGGCCCGCTGTTTTTAGAAAGGATCTGCTTTGATGGTCTGTCTTAAAGCCCGTGGCCAGAACGAGAGCCCCCAAGCTCGGGCCCTGCTACCACCCCCAAGTCATTCCGCTCTTCCCATAACAAATAATTTTTATTTTAAATTGCTGCACCAGCAAGAAGCCGCTTCCTTCCTTTTGCCCGCATCAGCCAGAGGCTAAGTGCTGATAGGGCAGAATTCCCGATGGCCTAAAGAACGTTTTTGAAAGATCTTCTGGCTCCCCAGAGCCTTAAACTTCGTTAGATTAATCTATGATGGAGCAGTACCTTCGCGCACCTCTTTGCAATGGATTTTTTAAAAGTCGGGGAAATGCTTAGGAATGAAAAATGCATCCTCTCTTGCCGAATCCAAGGAGGGAGAGGCTTAAAAAACGTGAAAGGAGTTGAAATATGAGGGCAAGAGCTATTGGGGAGGGGAGGGGAAGAGGGGGGGTCCCGCAGTACAATGGCATGACAGACCAGTTCATATGAAGCGCTGGAGAGATTTGCTGGAGAGATTTGCTGTGAATTTCGTTGAGTTATGCTTGGCAGCGTGCACCTCCTTCCCGTTTTGGAAAAATAGTCTTTGTACCGGGCTAAAACACAAGAGGAGCAGTTGGGTGCCTTGCCAAATTTTGAATTCAATGAAAAGAATGAAAAGAAGAAGAGGAAGAGGAAGAGGAAGAGGAAGAAGAAGAAGAAGAAGAGTTGGTTCTTATATGCCACTTTTCCCTACCCAAAGGAGGCTCAAAGCAGCTTACAGTCGCCTTCCCTTTCCTCTCCCCACAACAGACACCCTGTGGGGTGGGTGAGGCTGAGAGAGCCCTGATATCACTGCCCAGTCAGAACAGTTTTATCAGTGCCGTGGCGAGCCCAAGGTCACCCAGCTGGTTGCATGTGGGGGAGCGCAGAATCGAACCCGGCATGCCAGATTAGAAGTCCGCATTCCTAACCACTACACCAAACTGGCTCTCTACACCGTTGATTTCTCAATGTTATAGATAAGATAAATAGATAAGAGAAAAGCAGGCCAGAATGGATTAGTCAACGTCCCCAACATGGTGCCAACAAGTGGCCATTTCCTCCAGGACAGGGGTTGTCAAACTGCGGCCCTCCAGATGTCAATGGACTACAATTCCCAGGAGCCCCTGCCAGCAAATGCTGGCAGGGGCTCATGGAAATTGTAGTCCATGGATATCTGGAGGACTTCAGTTTGACTACCCCCGCTCCAGCGGAACCCATCTCTGACTCCTGGAGAGCAGCTATAATCGCGGCAGATCCCCAGCCAAAACCTGGAGGTTGGGAGCCCCTATAAAGCTAGTTGAAGTATTTGAGTCCAGGCGTGTTTCGGGTGGATCACACACCAGTGGCGAGCGTGCCATTTGTCACCGGAGCATCCAGGGACCAGACCCAGCCACATGAGCTGCAGGGGCCCCAAATTATATTGCAAATATATTGCCCATCTTCTCCTGGGCAATCCCAGGCAGGTCCAACACGCCCCAGGTATTTGTCAGATCAGCACGGCCCCCTTTTCGTCCCTGCCCGGCATGCCTGAGGGTGGTTCGGGGTGCACTTAAAAGGTAATTGGACACTCCTGCCTGTTTATGAGGAACTAACCGTGCCCTGGGCTAAATAAATCCCGAGGCCAAAGGCCAAGGTGTTTATTAGGAACAAGTGCCTGGGCCAATGCAGAAGCAGCCGGGAAGGCTCTCAATATGACATGCCTTCAGGCCTGGCGTTTGGTGGCCCCGTAGCTCAGAGTCCTGAGTCAAACCCCAGCTCCCCCACCCCTCCACATTTCATGGCAGAGAGAACATACCTGGGTCATCAACGCACTGTGTATGGAGAAGCCGTTGCTTACGGTTCCAGAGGACTCATTGCAACGGTGTCCACGATAAAGCATCTGCTCGGAATGCAGAAGGTCCCAGGTTCAATCCCCAGCACATCTTTAAAAGGATCTGGGCAGAGATGCTGTGAGAGCGCTCTACAATTCAAGGCGGGTCTGCAGTGGATAGAACAGGACCCAACCCCATCACCCCCTCAGTGACCAACCAGATATATGGGAGTCAGCTTTCGAGAGTCACGGTTCCATTTGTCGTAGAATCGTAGAGTTGGAAGGGACTTTGTGGGTCATCTAGTCCAACCCCCTGCACTATGCAGGACACTCCCAACCCTCTCGTTCATCCACTGTCACCTGCCACCCCCTTGAACCTTCACAGAATCAGCCTCTCCGTCAGATGGCTCTCCAGCCTCTGCTTTAAAATCTCCAAAGATGGAGAACCCACCTCCTCCCGAGGAAGCCTGTTCCACTGAGAAACCGCTCTAACTGTCAGGAACTTCTTCTGGAGGTTTAGACGGAATTTAGAATCATAGAATCCTAGAGTTGGAAGGGACCTCCTGGGTCATCTAGTCCAACCCCCCGTATTATGCAGGACACTCGCAATTCCTTCCTTCCTTCCTTCCTTCCTTCCTTCCTTCCTTCCTTCCTTCCTTCCTTCCTTCCTTCCTTCCTTCCTTCCTTCCTTCCTTCCTTCCTTCCTTCCTTCCTTCCTTCCTTCCTTCCTTCCTTCCAAGCAGGTCACAATGTCAGAATAAAACTCCCATTCAAACTCAATACACACAGCATCCAGATGGCGATAAAAATTCTCCCCATCCCCTGCCCCCCAGTCCTGAGACATCCATGCCTCAGTGGAATGGAAGGGGGGGGGGACCAGATGTTCAGTCGGTCTGGGGAGAGGACCAAGATCTTCCTGGCCCTGGCCTCAACCAAAAACCTGCCAGAAGAACTCCATCTTACAGGCCCTGGGGATCTTCAAGAGCTCCGTCGGGGCCCATAGCTTTCCCAGGAGTTCATTCCACCAGGTAGGGGCCAAGACCAAAAAGGCCCTGGCCAAAGCTAGGCATGCTTCTCTTGGGCCAGGGACTTTTGTCTATGTTAGGGTTAGTTGTGGGTTTCTTTGGTTCAATTTTTGCCTCTTTGTACCATCGTGCCAAGGTCACAATAAAGAGCTGAAATGAACTCCCAATGTCCTTGTCAGTGAGCTCACAGATCTAACAGATCCAAAGCATCCATTTTCTCCAGAGGAAGCGATCTCTGTGACATGGAGACAAGCTGTAATTCCAGGGGATCCCCAGGTCCCACCTGGAGGCCGGCATCCTTGAGCAGCAGAACTGTGCTTTCGAGGTATGCACCAGCTTTGAAAACTCTCTCCTTCCTCCAAGGCATTTTACAGGGAACCAATGAAGATTGCTTAATTATAATGCTTATGATCAAGGGACCAAGCCGTATGAAGATAGGTTGAGGGACTTGGGAATGTTCAGCCTGGAGAAAAGGAGGTTGAGAGGGGATATGATAGCCCTCTTTAAGTATTTGAAAGGTTGTCATTTGGAGGAGGGCTGGATGCTGTTTCTGTTGGCTGCAGAGGAGAGGACACGCAGTAATGGGTTTAAATTTCAAGTACAACGATATAGGCTAGATATCAGGAAAAAATGTTCACAGTCAGAGTAGTTCAGCAGTGGAATAGGCTGCCTAAGGAGGTGGTGAGCTCCCCTTCACTGGCAGTCTTCAAGCAAAGGTTGGATACACACTTTTCTTGGATGCTTTAGGATGCTTTGGGCTGATCCTGCGTTGAGCAGGGGGTTGGACTAGATGGCCTGTCTGGCCCCTTCCAACTCTATGATTCTGTGATTCCCCCCCAAGATGTCCCTGTGGTCGCTCAGCAGGTAGCAGAAGAGCCTTTGTTTCTAGGGGCCTTTCCAATCCCCAGGCTTTCTCTCTCCCTACAGCGCCTGGTATCTCGACGGCCGGTTGCTACTCCTGATCACCTGCGTCTTCGTCGTCTTCCCTCTGGCCCTCCTCCCCAAAATTGGTGAGTAATTTTAAAGGCGGGTATTATAGCCGTCATAATTACTATTAGCAGCAGTTGTTCTCTTTTAGTAGCAATTTTAATTGAGGGTTTTTTGAAAAAAAAACCTTTAATGGGTTGTTATTTTTTTTTTACGAAACTTTAAGATGCAAGCCAAGGATCGAGGGGAGGAGGTGGCAGCGGATTTATACGCAGCGCAGTCTGCCTTTCCCAGCCTCGCCTGGTTAACCCGCTCCTTCGATCGCCGTCCTCTTTCGTCTGCCCCACTAAAATAAAACCTTTTACAGCAGGACATTAAAGAGCTGCATTTACTTACGGCCCGCCATTAGCGGTAAGCCGGTTCTAATTCGGCCCTGCAAAACTACATAAACGATGTGTAACGGGCAAGTTGGAAGGCTGTTATTTTGAGTCTTAAGCCCCAGATACCGAGCGCCATAATGGGAAACATGCCTACCCCGTGAAAGGCCTTTCAGCCCTACATCAGAATGGCTTGCCTTATAAAACGCCTCTCTCTTTTTTTCCCCCCACTGTTACTTTACAGGCTTTCTCGGCTACACAAGTAGTTTATCATTTTTCTTTATGGCGTACTTTGCTCTTGTGGTAAGTCTTAAAAAAGAAAATACAGATCGGCCCTTTAACGTTACGTGTTTTTTTCCCCTCCTTATTATTGGGATGGATTTCAGCGTTCCTTTGAAACGGATGTCTGCTCTTTACCGGCTTGCTTCTAAAACTGAGTTCTTTCTCCCCTTCCTCCTCCTCCTCCTCTCCTTTATGCATGGTGTGTGTGCTTGCCTCCCTTCGAATAAGTTTTGCTAGACCTGGGGGGAGGGGGAGCTGTCACGAACCGCCCAGCATGGGGAAAAGATTTACCAGCGTCAATTTTGGGGACTATGAAAGGCAGGCGAGTATATTTCTGTTGGTGACGGGGCGGTGAAAACTATCGGCCTGGTTGCTTTTCCCTCGTTTCGTTTCCACTTGGGCAATGGAATTCCGTCGTCTTCGCTTCCAGCCGCCATTAACCACAATTCGTGCGGAAGAAAGGGCCCCGTGTCCCAAGTAAATTGAATTGCCGTGTTAGTTCGACAAAGCACGCAAACACACAAGAAGATACAAAGGTCTTTTGAGGAATGTAATGGATATATTCATCTTTCAAAGACTTTATTCTTTTCAGTTTTATTTTGTTCTCTTCCCTGTCTTTCTAAGCCAGCCTTTCTCAACTTTTTTACCATTGCAAAGCTCCTGAAACGTGCTTCAGGCCTCAAGAAACCCCAGAAGTAGCACGATCATGCAGAATATGGTCGGGAAGCAGAGCTGTATACATGCCCCTCCCCTTCCCACCTCTCCAGGCCTATTGTCGACCATTTTGGGAGGGGAGAGTCGGTTCCACGTGTCCATATATGATCACGAAGCGGTTCTCAGTGGAGCAGGCTTCCTCGGGAGGTGGTGGGTTCTCCATCTTTGGAGATTTTAAAACAGAGACTTGAGAGCCGTCTGACGGAGAGGCGGGTTCTGTGAAGGTTCAAGGGGGTGGCAGGTGACAGTGGATGAGCGAGAGGGTTGGGAGTGCCCTGAACAGTGCAGGGGGTTGGACTAGATGACCCAGGAGGTCCCTTCCAACTCTATGATTCTATGATTCTAAATTCCGTCTCAACGTCCAGAAGAAGCTCCTGAGAGAGCGGTTTCTCAGTGGAATAGGCTTCCTCGGGAGGTGGTGGGTTCTCCGTCTTTGTAGATTTTTAAGCAGAGGCTGGAGAGCCAGCTGACGGAGAGGCTGATTCTGTGAAAGCTTAAGGGTATGGCAGGTGACAGTGGAGGAGCGAGAGGGTTGGGAGTGCCCTGCACAGTGCAGGGGGTTGGACTAGATGACCCAGGAGGTCCCTTCCAACTCTATGATTCTACGATTCTAAATTCCGTCTAAACCTCCAGAAGAACTTCCTGACAGTTTGAGCAGTTTCTCAGTGAAACAGGTTTCTATGATTCTATATCACCCGATAAAATGTTTAACAAATTAAAACAAATATATATATATATATATATAAATTAATTAACTTCCATCCGTTCAGGGGCTATCAAGAAACCCCCGGGTTTCAGGAAACACTGGTTGAGAAAGCCTATTCTAAGCCAACTGGACATTTCAGGACTAAACTTTTAGCCAACCCTCAGTTTTTTCCCCAGCAAACCTGATGGTCCCCCCATGTTTGTATCCATTTCCCCTTTATGTAGCTCCAATCCACAGACAGGGCTATGTTGAGAATTAGCTATATAGATTAGCAGCAGTGCTGAATCGAATCAGGATTGCTCTAAACCAGTCTCTTGTTTTTATACAATGGTCAATCACAGCCCCTCCCTCAAAAAATAAAAAAAGAACCCTACAGTCATAGCAGGGAGCCCCTGAGTGTTCCTCCCTTCCTGCCCTCCCAGATTACTGCTTCTGAACATGGAGGCTTCATTGATGGAATTTTAATCCCATGGATTCCCCACCATCACCACTAACCTGGCCATTTCTATAACCTGCGGCCCGAGTTCCACAGGTACGAAGGTTGTTAGGTACGAAGGTTGTTGTTGTTAGGTACGAAGTCGTGTCTGACCCATCGCAACCCCATGGACAATGATCCTCCAGGCCTTCCTGTCCTCTACCATTCCTTGGAGTCCATTTAAGTTTGCACCGACTGCTTCAGTGACTCCATCCAGCCACCTCATTCTCTGTCGTCCCCTTCTTCTTTTGCCCTCAATCGCTCCCAGCATTAGGCTCTTCTCCAGGGAGTCCTTCCTTCTCACGAGGTGGCCAAAGTATTTGAGTTTCATCTTCAGGATCTGGCCTTCTAAGGAGCAGGCAGGGCTGATCTCCTCTAGGACTGACCGGTTTGTTCGCCTTGCAGTCCAAGGGACTCGCAAGAGTCTTCTCCAGCACCAGAGTTCAAAAGCCTCAATTCTTTGACGATCGGCCTCCCTTATGGTCCGACTTTCACAGCCATTTTTAAATAAAGGGGTATTTCCTTTTCTCTGTGCCGAATCGACTGTCCTTCAATTTCACTGGATATCCAAATTATGAAGGGAAAGGGAGAAAAAGTCCTCTGCCCCTACTTTCTCCATCCCATCCGTAACTTTCTAAACGTCTCGTGTTCTCTGTCGTGCCCCATCTTCTTTATTCTGAACTGAAAAGATTCCAGGGTTTCCTCGTAAAGTGGTGCTGCCTTCAGCTCCTTGGGAGAAGGTTAAAATTAAATATATTAATTAAAATTATTAATTAATTAATTAAAAATATTAATAATTGCCATGCTTAAGCATCCAGAGAAGTTTGGCAGTTTCTTTCAAGTATGGGACTTCTGAATCTCAGAGCCAGGAAGAGACAGCAGGGCAAGGCCTCGGACTCTATGCCCTGGTTGGCTGGCAGGGTTCATGGGAATTCTAGACCATGGACATCTGGAGGACCACAGGTTGACTACCCCTGGTCTAGATGGACCCCTGGTCTGACCCAGCAGGGCTCTCCTGATGTTCTCATGAAGGCCTCGGGCTCTCTGCCCTGTTGCTGGCCCTCCAGAGGAACTGGCTGGCCCCTGTGTGAGACTGGAGGCTGGACTAGATGGACCCCTGGTCTGACCCAGCAGGGCTCTCCTGATGTCCTTAGGAAGGCCTCGGCCTCTCTGCCCTGTGGCTGGCCCTCCAGAGGAACTGGTTGGCCCCTGTGTGAGGCAGGAGGCTGGACTGGATGGACCCCTGGTCTGACCCAGCAGGGCTCTCCTGATGTTCTCATGAAGGCCTCGGGCTCTCTGCCCTATTGCTGGCCCTCCAGAGGAACTGGCTGGCCCCTGTGTGAGACTGGAGGCTGGACTAGATAGACCCCTGGTCTGACCCAGCAGGGCTCTCCTGATGTCCTTAGGAAGGCCTCGGCCTCTCTGCCCTGTGGCTGGCCCTCCAGAGGAACTAGTTGGCCCCTGTGTGAGACAGGAGGCTGGACTGGATGGACCCCTGGTCTGACCCAGCAGGGCTCTCCTGATGTTCTCATGAAGGCCTCGGGCTCTCTGCCCTGTTGCTGGCCCTCCAGAGGAACTGGCTGGCCCCTGTGTGAGACTGGAGGCTGGACTAGATGGACCCCTGGTCTGACCCAGCAGGGCTCTCCTGATGTCCTTAGGAAGGCCTCGGCCTCTCTGCCCTGTTGCTGGCCCTCCAGAGGAACTGGCTGGCCCCTGTGTGAGACGGGAGGCTGGACTGGATGGACCCCTGGTCTGACCCAGCAGGGCTCTCCTGATGTCCTTAGGAAGGCCTCGGCCTCTCTGCCCTGTTGCTGGCCCTCCAGAGGAACTGGCTGGCCCCTGTGTGAGACAGAAGGCTGGACTGGATGGACCCCTGGTCTGACCCAGCAGGGCTCTCCTGATGTCCTTAGGAAGGCCTCGGCCTCTCTGCCCTGTTGCTGGCCCTCCAGAGGAACTGGCTGGCCCCTGTGTGAGACAGAAGGCTGGACTGGATGGACCCCTGGTCTGACCCAGCAGGGCTCTCCTGATGTCCTTAGGAAGGCCTCGGCCTCTCTGCCCTGTTGCTGGCCCTCCAGAGGAACTGGCTGGCCCCTGAGTGAGACTGGAGGCTGGACTAGATGGACCCCTGGTCTGACCCAGCAGGGCTCTCCTGATGTCCTTAGGAAGGCCTCGGCCTCTCTGCCCTGTGGCCGGCCCTCCAGAGGAACTGGTTGGCCCCTGTGTGAGGCAGGAGGCTGGACTGGATGGACCCCTGGTCTGACCCAGCAGGGCTCTCCTGATGTTCTCATGAAGGCCTCGGGCTCTCTGCCCTGTTGCTGGCCCTCCAGAGGAACTGGCTGGCCCCTGTGTGAGACTGGAGGCTGGACTAGATAGAACCCTGGTCTGACCCAGCAGGGCTCTCCTGATGTCCTTAGGAAGGCCTCGGCCTCTCTGCCCTGTGGCTGGCCCTCCAGAGGAACTAGTTGGCCCCTGTGTGAGACAGGAGGCTGGACTGGATGGACCCCTGGTCTGACCCAGCAGGGCTCTCCTGATGTCCTTAGGAAGGCCTCGGCCTCTCTGCCCTGTTGTTGGCCCTCCAGAGGAACTGCTTGGCCCCTGTGTGAGACAGGAGGTTGGACTGGATGGACCCCTGGTCTGACCCAGCAGGGCTCTCCTGATGTCCTTAGGAAGGCCTCGGCCTCTCTGCCCTGTTGCTGGCCCTCCAGAGGAACTGGCTGGCCCCTGTGTGAGACAGAAGGCTGGACTGGATGGACCCCTGGTCTGACCCAGCAGGGCTCTCCTGATGTCCTTAGGAAGGCCTCGGCCTCTCTGCCCTGTTGCTGGCCCTCCAGAGGAACTGGCTGGCCCCTGAGTGAGACTGGAGGCTGGACTAGATGGACCCCTGGTCTGACCCAGCAGGGCTCTCCTGATGTCCTTAGGAAGGCCTCGGCCTCTCTGCCCTGTGGCCGGCCCTCCAGAGGAACTGGTTGGCCCCTGTGTGAGGCAGGAGGCTGGACTGGATGGACCCCTGGTCTGACCCAGCAGGGCTCTCCTGATGTTCTCATGAAGGCCTCGGGCTCTCTGCCCTGTTGCTGGCCCTCCAGAGGAACTGGCTGGCCCCTGTGTGAGACTGGAGGCTGGACTAGATGGACCCCTGGTCTGACCCAGCAGGGCTCTCCTGATGTCCTTAGGAAGGCCTCGGCCTCTCTGCCCTGTTGCTGGCCCTCCAGAGGAACTGGCTGGCCCCTGTGTGAGACAGGAGGCTGGACTGGATGGACCCCTGGTCTGACCCAGCAGGGCTCTCCTGATGTCCTTAGGAAGGCCTCAGCCTCTCTGCCCTGTTGCTGGCCCTCCAGAGGAACTGGCTGGCCCCTGTGTGAGACAGAAGGCTGGACTGGATGGACCCCTGGTCTGACCCAGCAGGGCTCTCCTGATGTCCTTAGGAAGGCCTTGGCCTCTCTGCCCTGTTGCTGGCCCTCCAGAGGAACTGGCTGGCCCCTGTGTGAGACAGAAGGCTGGACTGGATGGACCCCTGGTCTGACCCAGCAGGGCTCTCCTGATGTCCTTAGGAAGGCCTCGGCCTCTCTGCCCTGTTGCTGGCCCTCCAGAGGAACTGGCTGGCCCCTGAGTGAGACTGGAGGCTGGACTGGATGGACCCCTGGTCTAACCCAGCAGGGCTCTTCTGGTGTCCTTAGGAAGGCTTCGGCCTCTCTGCCCTGTTGCTGGCCCTCCAGAGGAACTGGCTGGCCCCTGTGTGAGGCAGGAGGCTGGACTGGATGGACCCCTGGTCTGACCCAGCAGGGCTCTTCTGGTGTCCTTAGGAAGGCCTCGGCCTCTCTGCCCTGTTGCTGGCCCTCCAGAGGAACTGGCTGGCCCCTGAGTGAGACTGGAGGCTGGACTGGATGGACCCCTGGTCTAACCCAGCAGGGCTCTTCTGGTGTCCTTAGGAAGGCTTCGGCCTCTCTGCCCTGTTGCTGGCCCTCCAGAGGAACTGGCTGGCCCCTGTGTGAGACAGGAGGCTGGACTGGATGGACCCCTGGTCTGACCCAGCAGGGCTCCTTTTAGATTCATAAGAATTCATAAGAATAGCTCCACACAGGGAGCATTAGCTCACGTGCACTCAGCGAAGGCAGATAAGCAAACCAGAGTAAATTGCTTACTTTGCCCCTGTATCTTATATATATATTTTTGTGTGTGCATATAGAACCATAGAGTTGGAAGGAGCCAAACAAGCAATCTAATCTGACCACCCTGCTGAATACAACATCAGCCTAAAACATCCCTGACAGGTATTTGCCCAGTCACTGCTTGAAAACGGCCAGTGAGGGGGAGCTCACCACCTCCTTAGGCAGCAAATCTGCTTTAGCATATTTTTCCTCCTTTAATAGCCCTCCCCCCCCCACAAAAAACCCCCTTAACTTTTTGATTAGATCAGTTTGTACGTGCAAGACCGGGCAAGCATAGCCGCCTGCTCAACCATAACTGCTTCAGCTGTGCAGGCCTGGGCGCGGAAAGGTCAACTGGGTTGCCCTCGTTGTTTTGGGATTCTTCTAGAGCCAACAATCCCCACCACGCAAGTGGCCATTTGCGCACTCTCTTCTGGGGTATCTTGCCCGAGGCGAAGACCAAAGCAAATACCACCTGCTGAGGAGTCTAGCTTATTGCATGACCTTGGGTGTGTGTGTTTTTTTTTTGAGAGGGGTTAAATTACAAACAATTTCGAAAGCCTCACCCCTGGTACATCAGCTCCGAGAAATCAGTTTCCCCTTGAGAGGTCTGAACTCACGAAACTCTCTTTTCACTTCCCGGGACTGTTTTGCTGTTCAATTCACTTCGTTTTACTAGCTAGATTCAAGTGGCAGCTTCGAGAACAAGAGGTTCGGGGCGTGAGCTTTTGCGAGTCGAGGCTCCCTTTAAACCCCATACCTCGACTCTTCATCAATGAACGGCATTTGGGGAACCTGACGTAGATATGGTGTAAGAATGCTGCAAAGGAGCAAACGGGGTTTAGAGAACCGGCGGCGAAAATCGGCCGAAACCAAAAGACTTGCAGCAGTAACGTCTTGAAAACAAAATAAGTGAGCATCCCATTTAATGTCTACAGTTAAGTCTCAGTGCAGTAATGAGACCTCATACACTGTTATGTATTATTCTTTATTATTTAGGTTTATAGGTTGCCCTTCACGTACCTGACATCTCCATAGAGCATTATGGTAAAACCAACAAAACACATAAATAAAATACAGTATTTGCTGGCGTATAAGACTACTTTCCCCCCCTGAAAAACATGCCTCCAAGTGGGGGGGGGGGTCGTCCTATATGCCGGGTGCACTTCAGTTGGGATAGACAGAGCTGCCCATAGTACTGTAATGTAATGTAACAAATTCTATATTTTGAGTGTAAATGTTGGGGGGTCCTCTTATACGCCCAGTCATCTTATACACCGGCAAATACGGTAGGTAAAAGGTAAAGGTATCCCCAGTGCAAGCACCGGGTCATGTCTGACCCTTGGGGTGATGCCCTCTAGCGTTTTCATGGCAGACTCAATACGGGGTGGTTTGCCAGTGCCTTCCCCAGTCATTACCGTTTACCCCCCAGCAAGCTGGGTACTCATTTTACCGA